>NW_027278259.1:0-307254 GCF_030028105.1 Mobula birostris
GCCCTGAAACTCATGCCGTGAAACTCATGCCCTGAAACTCATGCACTGAAACTTATGCTCTGAATTACATGCCCTAAAACTCCTGTCCTGAATCTCATGCCCTGAAACTCATGCCCTGAATCTCATGCCCTGAAACTCTTGCACTGAAACTCATGCCATGAATCTCATATCCTGAAACTCACGCCCTGAATTACATGCCCGGAAACTCCTGCCCTGAAAATCATGCCCAGAATATCATGTCCTGAATCTCATGCCCTGAAACTCCTGTCCTGAATCTCATGCTCTGAAACTCCTGCCCTGAAATTCATGCTCTGAAACACCTGCCCTGAAACTCATGCACTGAAAGACTTGCCCTGAAACTCTTGCACTGAAAATCTTGCACTGAAACACCTGCCTGAATCACCTGCCTGAATCTCCTTGACCTGAACTGCTGCCCTGAATCTCAAGCCCTGAAACCACAGACCTGAAACCCATGCCCTGAAACTCATGTCGTGAATCTCATGCCCTGAAGCTCATGCCCTGAAACTCATGCACTGAATCTCATGCCGTGAAACTCATGCCCTGAAACTCATGCACTGAAACTCATGCCCTGAATCTCATGCCCTGAAACTCATGCTCTCAAACTCATGCACTGAAACGCATGCTCTGAATCTCCTGCCCTGAAACACCTGCACTGAAACACGTGCCCTAAAACACCTGCCTTGAAACTCAAGCCCCGAATCTCATGCCCTCAATCTCCAGCCCTGAATCTCTTGCCTTGAAACTCATGCCCTGCATCTCATGCCCTCAAACTCTTGCACTGAACCACCTGCCCTAAAACACATGCCCTGAATGTCATGACCTGAAATTCCTGCCCTGAAACTCATGCCCTGAAACTCATGCCATGAATCTCATGCCCTGAAATTCATGCCCTGAATCTCATGCCCTGAAACTGCTGCCATGAAACTCCTGCCCTGAAACTGCTGCCCTGAATCTCAAGCCCTGAAACCACAGACCTGAAACTCATGCCCTGAAACTCAGGTCCTGAATCTCATGCCCTGAAACTCATGCCCTGAATCTCATGCCGTGAAACTCCTGCCCTCAAACTCATGCACTGAAACTCATGCCCTGAATCTCCTGTCCTGAAAATCATGCCCTGAATCACATGCCCTGAAACTCCTTCACTGAAAATCATGCCCTGAAACTCATGCACTGAAACTCATGCACTGAATCTCATGCCCTGAAACTCCTGTCCTGAATCTCATGCCCTGAAACTCATGCCCTGAATCTCATGCCCTGAAACTCTTGCACTGAAACTCATGCCATGAATCTCATATCCTGAAACTCACGCCCTGAATTACATGCCCTGAAACTCCTGCCCTGAAACTCATTCCCTCAAACTCATGCACTGAAACTCATGCTCTGAATCTCCTGCCCTGAAACTCCTACACTGAAACACGTGCCCTAAAACACCTGCCTTGAAACTCAAGCCCCGAATCTCATGCCCTCAATCTCCAACCCTGAATCTCTTGCCTTGAAACTCATGCCCTGAATCTCATGCCCTCAAAGTCTTGCACTGAAACACCTGCCCTAAAACACATGCCCTGAATGTCATGCCCTGAAATTCCTGCCCTGAAACTCATGCCCTGAAACTCATGCCATGAATCTCATGCCCTGAAATTCCTGCCCTGAAACTCATGCCCTGAATCTCATGCCCTGAAACTCCTGCCATGAAACTCCTGCCCTGAAACTGCTGCGCTGAATCTCAAGCCCTGAAACCACAGACCTGAAACTCATGCCCTGAAAGTCATGTCCTAAATCTCATGCCCGGAAACTCATGCCCTGAATCTCATGCCCTGAAACTCATGCCCTGAATCTCCTGTCCTGAAAATCATGCCCTGAATCTCATGCCCTGATTCTCCTGCTCTGAAACTCATGCCCTGAAACTCATGCCCTGAATCTCATGCCCTGAAACTGCTGTTCTGAAACTGCTGCGCTGAATCTCAAGCCTGCAAACCACAAACCTGAAACTCATGCCCTGAAACTCATGTACTGAATCTCATGCCCTGAAACTCATGTCCTGAATCTCATGCCCTGAAACTCCTGCTCTCAAACTCATGCACTGAAAATCATGCCCTGAATCTCATTCGCTGAAACTCCTGTCCTGAATCTCATGTCCTGAATCTCATGCCCTGAAACTCATGCCCTGAATCTCATGCCCTGAAACTCCTGCACTGAAACTCATGCCATGAATCTCATATCCTGAAACTCACGCCCTGAATTACATGCCGTAAAACTCCTGCCCTGAAACTCATGCCCTGAATCTCATGCCGTGAAACTCATGCCCTGATTCTCCTGCCCTGAAACTCATGCCCTGAATCTCATGCCCTGAAACTTCTGCCCTGAAACTCATGCACTGAATCTTATGCGCTAAATCTCATGACCTTAAACTCAAGCCGTGAATCTCCTGCCCTGAAACTCATGCCCTGAATCTCATGCTCTGAAACTCCTGCCCTGAAACTCATGCACTGAAAGACATGCCATGAAATTCTTGCACTGAAACTCTTGCACTGAAACACCTGCCTGAATCTCCTGCCCTGAATCTCCTGGCCTGAAACTGCTGCCCTGAATCTCAAGCCCTGAAACCACAGACCTGAAACCCATGCCCTGAAACTCATGTCGTGAGTCTCATGCCCTGAAACTCATGCCCTGAATCTCATGCCGTGAAACTCCTGCCCTCAAACTCATGCACTGAAACTCATGCCCTGAATCTCCTGTCCTGAAAATCATGCCCTGAATCTCATATCCTGAAACTCATGCCCTGAATCACATGCCCTGAAACTCCTTCACTGAAAATCATGCCCTGAAACTCATGCACTGAAACTCATGCCCTGAATCTCATGCCCTGAAACTCCTGTCCTGAATCTCATGCCCTGAAACTCATGCCCTGAATCTCATGCCCTGAAACTCTTGCACTGAAACTCATGCCATGAATCTCATATCCTGAAACTCACGCCCTGAATTACATGCCCTGAAACTCCTGCCCTGAAACTCATTCCCTCAAACTCATGCACTGAAACTCATGCTCTGAATCTCCTGCCCTGAAACTCCTACACTGAAACACGTGCCCTAAAACACCTGCCTTGAAACTCAAGCCCCGAATCTCATGCCCTCAATCTCCAACCCTGAATCTCTTGCCTTGAAACTCATGCCCTGAATCTCATGCCCTCAAACTCTTGCACTGAAACACCTGCCCTAAAACACATGCCCTGAAATTCCTGCCCTGAAACTCATGCCCTGAAACTCATGCCATGAATCTCATGCCCTGAAATTCCTGCCCTGAAACTCATGCCCTGAATCTCATGCCCTGAAACTCCTGCCATGAAACTCCTGCCCTGAAACTGCTGCGCTGAATCTCAAGCCCTGAAACCACAGACCTGAAACTCATGCCCTGAAAGTCATGTCCTAAATCTCATGCCCTGAAACTCATGCCCTGAATCTCATGCCCTGAAACTCATGCCCTGAATCTCCTGTCCTGAAAATCATGCCCTGAATCTCATGCCCCGATTCTCCTGCTCTGAAACTCATGCCCTGAAACTCATGCCCTGAATCTCATGCCCTGAAACTGCTGTTCTGAAACTGCTGCGCTGAATCTCAAGCCTGCAAACCACAAACCTGAAACTCATGCCCTGAAACTCATGTACTGAATCTCATGCCCTGAAACTCATGTCCTGAATCTCATGCCCTGAAACTCCTGCTCTCAAACTCATGCACTGAAAATCATGCCCTGAATCTCATTCGCTGAAAATCCTGTCCTGAATCTCATGTCCTGAATCTCATGCCCTGAAACTCATGCCCTGAATCTCATGCCCTGAAACTCCTGCACTGAAACTCATGCCATGAATCTCATATCCTGAAACTCACGCCCTGAATTACATGCCGTAAAACTCCTGCCCTGAAACTCATGCCCTGAATCTCATGCCGTGAAACTCATGCCCTGATTCTCCTGCCCTGAAACTCATGCCCTGAATCTCATGCCCTGAAACTTCTGCCCTGAAACTCATGCACTGAATCTTATGCGCTAAATCTCATGACCTTAAACTCAAGCCGTGAATCTCCTGCCCTGAAACTCATGCCCTGAATCTCATGCCCTGACACTCCTGTCCTGAATCTCATGCCCTGAAACTCATGCTCTCAAACTCATGCCCTGAAACTCATGCACTGAAACTCATGCCCTTAATCTCATGCCCTGAAACTCATGCCCTGATTCTCCTGCCCTGAAACTCATGCCTTGAATCTCATGCGCAAAATCTCATGACCTTAAACTCAAGCCGTGAATCTCCTGCTCTGAAACTCATGCACTGAATCTCATGCTCTGAAACTCCTGCCCTGAAACTCATGCCCTGAATCTCATGCCCTGAAACTGCTGCTCTGAAACTGCTGCGCTGAATCTCATGCCGTGAAACTCCTGCCCTCAAACTCATGCACTGAAACTCATGCTCTGAATCTCCTGTACTGAAACTCATCCCCTGAATGTCATGCTCTGAAACTCAAGCCCTGATTCTCCTGCCCTGAAACTCATGCCCTGAAACTCATGCCCTGAATCTCATGCCCTGAATCTGCTGCTCTGAAACTGCTGCGCTGAATCTCAAGCCCGGAAACCACAGACCTGAAACTCATGCCCTGAAACTCATGTCCTGAATCTCCTGCCCTGAAACTCCTGCCCTCAAACCCCTGTCCTGAATCACATGCCCTGAAACTCACGCCCTGATTCTCATCCCTGAAACTACTGCACTGAAACTCATGTCCTGATTCTCATGCCCTGAAACTGCTGCCCTGAATATCATGCCATGAATCTCATATCCTGAAACTCATGCCCTGAATTACATGCCCTGAAACTCCTTCACTGAAACTCATGCCCTGAAACTCATGCCCTGAATATCATGCCCTGAAACTCAAACCCTGAATCTCCTGCCCTGAATCTCATGCCCTGAAATTCATGCACTGAAACTCATCCCATGAATCTCATGGTCTGAAACTGAAGCCCTGATTCTCCTGCTCTGAAACTCATGCCCTGAAACTCATGCCCTGAATCTCATGCCCTGAAACTGCTGTTCTGAAACTGCTGCGCTGAATCTCAAGCCTGCAAACCACAAACCTGAAACTCATGCCCTGAAACTCATGTACTGAATCTCATGCCCTGAAACTCATGTCCTGAATCTCATGCCCTGAAACTCCTGCTCTCAAACTCATGCACTGAAACTCATGCCCTGAATCTCATGCTCTGAAACTCCTGCCCTGAAACTCATGCACTGAAAGACATGCCATGAAATTCTTGCACTGAAACTCTTGCACTGAAACACCTGCCTGAATCTCCTGCCCTGAATCTCCTGCCCTGAAACTGCTGCCCTGAATCTCAAGCCCTGAAACCACAGACCTGAAACCCATGCCCTGAAACTCATGTCGTGAGTCTCATGCCCTGAAACTCATGCCGTGAAACTCATGCCCTGAAACTCATGCACTGAAACTTATGCTCTGAATTACATGCCCTAAAACTCCTGTCCTGAATCTCATGCCCTGAAACTCATGCCCTGAATCTCATGCCCTGAAACTCTTGCACTGAAACTCATGCCATGAATCTCATATCCTGAAACTCACGCCCTGAATTACATGCCCGGAAACTCCTGCACTGAAAATCATGCCCAGAATATCATGTCCTGAATCTCATGCCCTGAAACTCCTGTCCTGAATCTCATGCTCTGAAACTCCTGCCCTGAAATTCATGCTCTGAAACACCTGCCCTGAAACTCATGCACTGAAAGACTTGCCCTGAAACTCTTGCACTGAAAATCTTGCACTGAAACACCTGCCTGAATCACCTGCCTGAATCTCCTGCCCTGAAACAGCTGCCCTGAATCTCAAGACCTGAAACCACAGACCTGAAACCCATGCCCTGAAACTCATGTCGTGAATCTCATGCCCTGAAGCTCATGCCCTGAAACTCATGCACTGAATCTCATGCCGTGAAACTCATGCCCTGAAACTCATGCACTGAAACTCATGCCCTGAATCTCATGCCCTGAAACTCCTGTCCTGAATCTCATGCCCTGAAACTCATGCTCTCAAACTCATGCACTGAAACTCATGCTCTGAATCTCCTGCCCTGAAACACCTGCACTGAAACACGTGCCCTAAAACACCTGCCTTGAAACTCAAGCCCCGAATCTCATGCCCTCAATCTCCAGCCCTGAATCTCTTGCCTTGAAACTCATGCCCTGAAACTCATGCCCTCAAACTCTTGCACTGAAACACCTGCCCTAAAACACATGCCCTGAATGTCATGACCTGAAATTCCTGCCCTGAAACTCATGCCCTGAAACTCATGCCATGAATCTCATGCCCTGAAATTCCTGCCCTGAAATTCATGCCCTGAATCTCATGCCCTGAAACTCCTGCCATGAAACTCCTGCCCTGAAACTGCTGCCCTGAATCTCAAGCCCTGAAACCACAGACCTGAAACTCATGCCCTGAAACTCATGCCCTGAATCTCATGCCGTGAAACTCCTGCCCTCAAACTCATGCACTGAAACTCATGCCCTGAATCTCCTGTCCTGAAAATCATGCCCTGAATCTCATGCCCTGAAATTCATGCATTGAAACTCATCCCCTGAATCTCATGCTCTGAAACTCAAGCCCTGATTCTCCTGCCCTGAAACTCATGCCCTGAATCTCATGCCCTTAAACTGCTGCTCTGAAACTGCTGCGCTGAATCTCAAGCCCGGAAACCACAGACCTGAAACTCATGTACTGAATCTCATGCCGTGAAACTCCTGCCCTCAAACTCATGCACTGAAACTCATGCCCTGAATCTCCTGTCCTGAAAATCATGCCCTGAATCTCATGCCCTGAAATTCATGCATTGAAACTCATCCCCTGAATCTCATGCTCTGAAACTCAAGCCCTGATTCTCCTGCCCTGAAACTCATGCCCTGAATCTCATGCCCTTAAACTGCTGCTCTGAAACTGCTGCGCTGAATCTCAAGCCCGGAAACCACAGACCTGAAACTCATGTACTGAATCTCATGCCCTGAAACTCATGTCCTGAATCTCATGCCCTGAAACTCCTGCCCTCAAACCCATGCACTGAAACTCATGCCCTGAATCTCATGCCTTCAAACTCCTGTCCTGAATCACATGCCCTGAAACTCATGCCCTGAATCTCATCCCTGAAACTGCTGCACTGAAACTCATGTCCTGAATCTCATGCCCTGAAACTGCTGCGCTGAATATCATACCATGAATCTCATATCCTGAAACTCATGCCCTGAATCACATGCCCTGAAACTCCTTCACTGAAAATCATGCATGAAACTCATGCACTGAAACTCATGCACTGAATCTCATGCACTGAAACTCATGCTCTGAATCTCCTGCCCTGAAACTCCTACACTGAAACACGTGCCCTAAAACACCTGCCTTGAAACTCAAGCCCCGAATCTCATGCCCTCAATCTCCAACCCTGAATCTCTTGCCTTGAAACTCATGCCCTGAATCTCATGCCCTCAAACTCTTGCACTGAAACACCTGCCCTAAAACACATGCCCTGAATGTCATGCCCTGAAATTCCTGCCCTGAAACTCATGCCATGAATCTCATGCCCTGAAATTCCTGCCCTGAAACTCATGCCCTGAATCTCATGCCCTGAAACTCCTGCCATGAAACTCCTGCCCTGAAACTGCTGCCCTGAATCTCAAGCCCTGAAACCACAGACCTGAAACTCATGCCCTGAAAGTCATGTCCTAAATCTCATGCCCTGAAACTCATGCCCTGAATCTCATGCCCTGAAACTCATGCCCTGAATCTCCTGTCCTGAAAATCATGCACTGAATCTCATGCCCTGAATCTCATGCCCTGATTCTCCTGCTCTGAAACTCATGCACTGAAACTCATGCCCTAAATCTCATGCCCTGAAACTGCTGTTCTGAAACTGCTGCGCTGAATCTCAAGCCTGCAAACCACAAACCTGAAACTCATGCCCTGAAACTCATGTACTGAATCTCATGCCCTGAAACTCATGTCCTGAATCTCATGCCCTGAAACTCCTGCTCTCAAACTCATGCACTGAAACTCATGCCCTGAATCTCATTCGCTGAAACTCCTGTCCTGAATCTCATGTCCTGAATCTCATGCCCTGAAACTCATGCCCTGAATCTCATGCCCTGAAACTCCTGCACTGAAACTCATGCCATGAATCTCATATCCTGAAACTCACGCCTTGAATTACATGCCGTAAAACTCCTGCCCTGAAACTCATGCCCTGAATCTCATGCCGTGAAACTCATGCCCTGATTCTCCTGCCCTGAAACTCATGCCCTGAATCTCATGCCCTGAAACTTCTGCCCTGAAACTCATGCACTGAATCTCATGCGCTAAATCTCATGACCTGAAACTCAAGCCGTGAATCTCCTGCCCTGAAACTCATGCCCTGAATCTCATGCTCTGAAACTCCTGCCCTGAAACTCATGCACTGAAAGACATGCCATGAAATTCTTGCACTGAAACTCTTGCACTGAAACACCTGCCTGAATCTCCTGCCCTGAATCTCCTGCCCTGAAACTGCTGCCCTGAATCTCAAGCCCTGAAACCACAGACCTGAAACCCATGCCCTGAAACTCATGTCGTGAGTCTCATGCCCTGAAACTCATGCCGTGAAACTCATGCCCTGAAACTCATGCACTGAAACTTATGCTCTGAATTACATGCCCTAAAACTCCTGTCCTGAATCTCATGCCCTGAAACTCATGCCCTGAATCTCATGCCCTGAAACTCTTGCACTGAAACTCATGCCATGAATCTCATATCCTGAAACTCACGCCCTGAATTACATGCCCGGAAACTCCTGCGCTGAAAATCATGCCCAGAATATCATGTCCTGAATCTCATGCCCTGAAACTCCTGTCCTGAATCTCATGCTCTGAAACTCCTGCCCTGAAATTCATGCTCTGAAACACCTGCCCTGAAACTCATGCACTGAAAGACTTGCCCTGAAACTCTTGCACTGAAAATCTTGCACTGAAACACCTGCCTGAATCACCTGCCTGAATCTCCTGCCCTGAAACTGCTGCCCTGAATCTCAAGCCCTGAAACCACAGACCTGAAACCCATGCCCTGAAACTCATGTCGTGAATCTCATGCCCTGAAGCTCATGCCCTGAAACTCATGCACTGAATCTCATGCCGTGAAACTCATGCCCTGAAACTCATGCACTGAAACTCATGCCCTGAATCTCATGCCCTGAAACTCATGCTCTCAAACTCATGCACTGAAACGCATGCTCTGAATCTCCTGCCCTGAAACACCTGCACTGAAACACGTGCCCTAAAACACCTGCCTTGAAACTCAAGCCCCGAATCTCATGCCCTCAATCTCCAGCCCTGAATCTCTTGCCTTGAAACTCATGCCCTGCATCTCATGCCCTCAAACTCTTGCACTGAACCACCTGCCCTAAAACACATGCCCTGAATGTCATGACCTGAAATTCCTGCCCTGAAACTCATGCCCTGAAACTCATGCCATGAATCTCATGCCCTGAAATTCATGCCCTGAATCTCATGCCCTGAAACTGCTGCCATGAAACTCCTGCCCTGAAACTGCTGCCCTGAATCTCAAGCCCTGAAACCACAGACCTGAAACTCATGCCCTGAAACTCACGTCCTGAATCTCATGCCCTGAAACTCATGCCCTGAATCTCATGCCGTGAAACTCCTGCCCTCAAACTCATGCACTGAAACTCATGCCCTGAATCTCCTGTCCTGAAAATCATGCCCTGAATCTCATATCCTGAAACTCATGCCCTGAATCACATGCCCTGAAACTCCTTCACTGAAAATCATGCCCTGAAACTCATGCACTGAAACTCATGCCCTGAATCTCATGCCCTGAAACTCCTGTCCTGAATCTCATGCCCTGAAACTCATGCCCTGAATCTCATGCCCTGAAACTCTTGCACTGAAACTCATGCCATGAATCTCATATCCTGAAACTCACGCCCTGAATTACATGCCCTGAAACTCCTGCCCTGAAACTCATTCCCTCAAACTCATGCACTGAAACTCATGCTCTGAATCTCCTGCCCTGAAACTCCTACACTGAAACACGTGCCCTAAAACACCTGCCTTGAAACTCAAGCCCCGAATCTCATGCCCTCAATCTCCAACCCTGAATCTCTTGCCTTGAAACTCATGCCCTGAATCTCATGCCCTCAAACTCTTGCACTGAAACACCTGCCCTAAAACACATGCCCTGAATGTCATGCCCTGAAATTCCTGCCCTGAAACTCATGCCCTGAAACTCATGCCATGAATCTCATGCCCTGAAATTCCTGCCCTGAAACTCATGCCCTGAATCTCATGCCCTGAAACTCCTGCCATGAAACTCCTGCCCTGAAACTGCTGCGCTGAATCTCAAGCCCTGAAACCACAGACCTGAAACTCATGCCCTGAAAGTCATGTCCTAAATCTCATGCCCTGAAACTCATGCCCTGAATCTCATGCCCTGAAACTCATGCCCTGAATCTCCTGTCCTGAAAATCATGCCCTGAATCTCATGCCCTGATTCTCCTGCTCTGAAACTCATGCCCTGAAACTCATGCCCTGAATCTCATGCCCTGAAACTGCTGTTCTGAAACTGCTGCGCTGAATCTCAAGCCTGCAAACCACAAACCTGAAACTCATGCCCTGAAACTCATGTACTGAATCTCATGCCCTGAAACTCATGTCCTGAATCTCATGCCCTGAAACTCCTGCTCTCAAACTCATGCACTGAAAATCATGCCCTGAATCTCATTCGCTGAAACTCCTGTCCTGAATCTCATGTCCTGAATCTCATGCCCTGAAACTCATGCCCTGAATCTCATGCCCTGAAACTCCTGCACTGAAACTCATGCCATGAATCTCATATCCTGAAACTCACGCCCTGAATTACATGCCGTAAAACTCCTGCCCTGAAACTCATGCCCTGAATCTCATGCCGTGAAACTCATGCCCTGATTCTCCTGCCCTGAAACTCATGCCCTGAATCTCATGCCCTGAAACTTCTGCCCTGAAACTCATGCACTGAATCTTATGCGCTAAATCTCATGACCTTAAACTCAAGCCGTGAATCTCCTGCCCTGAAACTCATGCCCTGAATCTCATGCTCTGAAACTCCTGCCCTGAAACTCATGCACTGAAAGACATGCCATGAAATTCTTGCACTGAAACTCTTGCACTGAAACACCTGCCTGAATCTCCTGCCCTGAATCTCCTGGCCTGAAACTGCTGCCCTGAATCTCAAGCCCTGAAACCACAGACCTGAAACCCATGCCCTGAAACTCATGTCGTGAGTCTCATGCCCTGAAACTCATGCCCTGAATCTCATGCCGTGAAACTCCTGCCCTCAAACTCATGCACTGAAACTCATGCCCTGAATCTCCTGTCCTGAAAATCATGCCCTGAATCTCATATCCTGAAACTCATGCCCTGAATCACATGCCCTGAAACTCCTTCACTGAAAATCATGCCCTGAAACTCATGCACTGAAACTCATGCCCTGAATCTCATGCCCTGAAACTCCTGTCCTGAATCTCATGCCCTGAAACTCATGCCCTGAATCTCATGCCCTGAAACTCTTGCACTGAAACTCATGCCATGAATCTCATATCCTGAAACTCACGCCCTGAATTACATGCCCTGAAACTCCTGCCCTGAAACTCATTCCCTCAAACTCATGCACTGAAACTCATGCTCTGAATCTCCTGCCCTGAAACTCCTACACTGAAACACGTGCCCTAAAACACCTGCCTTGAAACTCAAGCCCCGAATCTCATGCCCTCAATCTCCAACCCTGAATCTCTTGCCTTGAAACTCATGCCCTGAATCTCATGCCCTCAAACTCTTGCACTGAAACACCTGCCCTAAAACACATGCCCTGAATGTCATGCCCTGAAATTCCTGCCCTGAAACTCATGCCCTGAAACTCATGCCATGAATCTCATGCCCTGAAATTCCTGCCCTGAAACTCATGCCCTGAATCTCATGCCCTGAAACTCCTGCCATGAAACTCCTGCCCTGAAACTGCTGCGCTGAATCTCAAGCCCTGAAACCACAGACCTGAAACTCATGCCCTGAAAGTCATGCCCTGAAACTCATGCCCTGAATCTCCTGTCCTGAAAATCATGCCCTGAATCTCATGCCCCGATTCTCCTGCTCTGAAACTCATGCCCTGAAACTCATGCCCTGAATCTCATGCCCTGAAACTGCTGTTCTGAAACTGCTGCGCTGAATCTCAAGCCTGCAAACCACAAACCTGAAACTCATGCCCTGAAACTCATGTACTGAATCTCATGCCCTGAAACTCATGTGCTGAATCTCATGCCCTGAAACTCCTGCTCTCAAACTCATGCACTGAAAATCATGCCCTGAATCTCATTCGCTGAAACTCCTGTCCTGAATCTCATGTCCTGAATCTCATGCCCTGAAACTCATGCCCTGAATCTCATGCCCTGAAACTCCTGCACTGAAACTCATGCCATGAATCTCATATCCTGAAACTCACGCCCTGAATTACATGCCGTAAAACTCCTGCCCTGAAACTCATGCCCTGAATCTCATGCCGTGAAACTCATGCCCTGATTCTCCTGCCCTGAAACTCATGCCCTGAATCTCATGCCCTGAAACTTCTGCCCTGAAACTCATGCACTGAATCTTATGCGCTAAATCTCATGACCTTAAACTCAAGCCGTGAATCTCCTGCCCTGAAACTCATGCCCTGAATCTCATGCCCTGACACTCCTGTCCTGAATCTCATGCCCTGAAACTCATGCTCTCAAACTCATGCCCTGAAACTCATGCACTGAAACTCATGCCCTTAATCTCATGCCCTGAAACTCATGCCCTGATTCTCCTGCCCTGAAACTCATGCCTTGAATCTCATGCGCAAAATCTCATGACCTTAAACTCAAGCCGTGAATCTCCTGCTCTGAAACTCATGCACTGAATCTCATGCTCTGAAACTCCTGCCCTGAAACTCATGCCCTGAATCTCATGCCCTGAAACTGCTGCTCTGAAACTGCTGCGCTGAATCTCATGCCGTGAAACTCCTGCCCTCAAACTCATGCACTGAAACTCATGCTCTGAATCTCCTGTACTGAAATTCATCCCCTGAATGTCATGCTCTGAAACTCAAGCCCTGATTCTCCTGCCCTGAAACTCATGCCCTGAAACTCATGCCCTGAATCTCATGCCCTGAATCTGCTGCTCTGAAACTGCTGCGCTGAATCTCAAGCCCGGAAACCACAGACCTGAAACTCATGCCCTGAAACTCATGTCCTGAATCTCCTGCCCTGAAACTCCTGCCCTCAAACCCCTGTCCTGAATCACATGCCCTGAAACTCACGCCCTGATTCTCATCCCTGAAACTACTGCACTGAAACTCATGTCCTGATTCTCATGCCCTGAAACTGCTGCTATGAATATCATGCCATGAATCTCATATCCTGAAACTCATGCCCTGAATTACATGCCCTGAAACTCCTTCACTGAAACTCATGCCCTGAAACTCATGCCCTGAATATCATGCCCTGAAACTCAAACCCTGAATCTCCTGCCCTGAATCTCATGCCCTGAAATTCATGCACTGAAACTCATCCCATGAATCTCATGGTCTGAAACTGAAGCCCTGATTCTCCTGCTCTGAAACTCATGCCCTGAAACTCATGCCCTGAATCTCATGCCCTGAAACTGCTGTTCTGAAACTGCTGCGCTGAATCTCAAGCCTGCAAACCACAAACCTGAAACTCATGCCCTGAAACTCATGTACTGAATCTCATGCCCTGAAACTCATGTCCTGAATCTCATGCCCTGAAACTCCTGCTCTCAAACTCATGCACTGAAATTCATGCCCTGAATCTCATGCTCTGAAACTCCTGCCCTGAAACTCATGCACTGAAAGACATGCCATGAAATTCTTGCACTGAAACTCTTGCACTGAAACACCTGCCTGAATCTCCTGCCCTGAATCTCCTGCCCTGAAACTGCTGCCCTGAATCTCAAGCCCTGAAACCACAGACCTGAAACCCATGCCCTGAAACTCATGTCGTGAGTCTCATGCCCTGAAACTCATGCCGTGAAACTCATGCCCTGAAACTCATGCACTGAAACTTATGCTCTGAATTACATGCCCTAAAACTCCTGTCCTGAATCTCATGCCCTGAAACTCATGCCCTGAAACTCTTGCACTGAAACTCATGCCATGAATCTCATATCCTGAAACTCACGCCCTGAATTACATGCCCGGAAACTCCTGCCCTGAAAATCATGCCCAGAATATCATGTCCTGAATCTCATGCCCTGAAACTCCTGTCCTGAATCTCATGCTCTGAAACTCCTGCCCTGAAATTCATGCTCTGAAACACATGCCCTGAAACTCATACACTGAAAGACTTGCCCTGAAACTCTTGCACTGAAAATCTTGCACTGAAACACCTGCCTGAATCACCTGCCTGAATCTCCTGCCCTGAAACTGCTGCCCTGAATCTCAAGACCTGAAACCACAGACCTGAAACCCATGCCCTGAAACTCATGTCGTGAATCTCATGCCCTGAAGCTCATGCCGCCCTGAAACTCATGCTCTCAAACTCATGCACTGAAACTCATGCTCTGAATCTCCTGCCCTGAAACACCTGCACTGAAACACGTGCCCTAAAACACCTGCCTTGAAACTCAAGCCCCGAATCTCATGCCCTCAATCTCCAGCCCTGAATCTCTTGCCTTGAAACTCATGCCCTGAATCTCATGCCCTCAAACTCTTGCACTGAAACACCTGCCCTAAAACACATGCCCTGAATGTCATGACCTGAAATTCCTGCCCTGAAACTCATGCCCTGAAACTCATGCCATGAATCTCATGCCCTGAAATTCCTGCCCTGAAACTCATGCGCTGAATCTCAAGCCCTGAAACCACAGACCTGAAACTCATGCCCTGAATCTCAAGACCTGAAACCACAGACCTGAAACCCATGCCCTGAAACTCATGTCGTGAATCTCATGCCCTGAAGCTCATGCCCTGAAACTCATGCCCTGAATCTCATGCCCTGATTCTCCTGCTCTGAAACTCATGCCCTGAAACTCATGCCCTGAATCTCATGCCCTGAAACTGCTGTTCTGAAACTGCTGCGCTGAATCTCAAGCCTGCAAACCACAAACCTGAAACTCATGCCCTGAAACTCATGTACTGAATCTCATGCCCTGAAACTCATGTCCTGAATCTCATGCCCTGAAACTCCTGCTCTCAAACTCATGCACTGAAAATCATGCCCTGAATCTCATTCGCTGAAACTCCTGTCCTGAATCTCATGTCCTGAATCTCATGCCCTGAAACTCATGCCCTGAATCTCATGCCCTGAAACTCCTGCACTGAAACTCATGCCATGAATCTCATATCCTGAAACTCACGCCCTGAATTACATGCCGTAAAACTCCTGCCCTGAAACTCATGCCCTGAATCTCATGCCGTGAAACTCATGCCCTGATTCTCCTGCCCTGAAACTCATGCCCTGAATCTCATGCCCTGAAACTTCTGCCCTGAAACTCATGCACTGAATCTTATGCGCTAAATCTCATGACCTTAAACTCAAGCCGTGAATCTCCTGCCCTGAAACTCATGCCCTGAATCTCATGCTCTGAAACTCCTGCCCTGAAACTCATGCACTGAAAGACATGCCATGAAATTCTTGCACTGAAACTCTTGCACTGAAACACCTGCCTGAATCTCCTGCCCTGAATCTCCTGGCCTGAAACTGCTGCCCTGAATCTCAAGCCCTGAAACCACAGACCTGAAACCCATGCCCTGAAACTCATGTCGTGAGTCTCATGCCCTGAAACTCATGCCGTGATACTCATGCCCTGAAACTCATGCACTGAAACTCATGCCCTGAATCTCATGCCCTGACACTCCTGTCCTGAATCTCATGCCCTGAAACTCATGCTCTCAAAATCATGCCCTGAAATTCATGCACTGAAACTCATGCCCTTAATCTCATGCCCTGAAACTCATGCCCTGATTCTCCTGCCCTGAAACTCATGCCTTGAATCTCATGCGCAAAATCTCATGACCTTAAACTCAAGCCGTGAATCTCCTGCTCTGAAACTCATGCACTGAATCTCATGCTCTGAAACTCCTGCCCTGAAACTCATGCCCTGAATCTCATGCCCTGAAACTGCTGCTCTGAAACTGCTGCGCTGAATCTCATGCCGTGAAACTCCTGCCCTCAAACTCATGCACTGAAACTCATGCTCTGAATCTCCTGTCCTGAAACTCATCCCCTGAATGTCATGCTCTGAAACTCAAGCCCTGATTCTCCTGCCCTGAAACTCATGCCCTGAAACTCATGCCCTGAATCTCATGCCCTGAATCTGCTGCTCTGAAACTGCTGCGCTGAATCTCAAGCCCAGAAACCACAGACCTGAAACTCATGCCCTGAAACTCATGTCCTGAATCTCCTGCCCTGAAACTCCTGCCCTCAAACCCCTGTCCTGAATCACATGCCCTGAAACTCACGCCCTGATTCTCATCCCTGAAACTACTGCACTGAAACTCATGTCCTGATTCTCATGCCCTGAAACTGCTGCCCTGAATATCATGCCATGAATCTCATATCCTGAAACTCATGCCCTGAATTACATGCCCTGAAACTCCTTCACTGAAACTCATGCCCTGAAACTCATGCCCTGAATATCATGCCCTGAAACTCAAACCCTGAATCTCCTGCCCTGAATCTCATGCCCTGAAATTCATGCACTGAAACTCATCCCATGAATCTCATGGTCTGAAACTGAAGCCCTGATTCTCCTGCTCTGAAACTCATGCCCTGAAACTCATGCCCTGAATCTCATGCCCTGAAACTGCTGTTCTGAAACTGCTGCGCTGAATCTCAAGCCTGCAAACCACAAACCTGAAACTCATGCCCTGAAACTCATGTACTGAATCTCATGCCCTGAAACTCATGTCCTGAATCTCATGCCCTGAAACTCCTGCTGTCAAACTCATGCACTGAAACTCATGCCCTGAATCTCATGCTCTGAAACTCCTGCCCTGAAACTCATGCACTGAAAGACATGCCATGAAATTCTTGCACTGAAACTCTTGCACTGAAACACCTGCCTGAATCTCCTGCCCTGAATCTCCTGCCCTGAAACTGCTGCCCTGAATCTCAAGCCCTGAAACCACAGACCTGAAACCCATGCCCTGAAACTCATGTCGTGAGTCTCATGCCCTGAAACTCATGCCGTGAAACTCATGCCCTGAAACTCATGCACTGAAACTTATGCTCTGAATTACATGCCCTAAAACTCCTGTCCTGAATCTCATGCCCTGAAACTCATGCCCTGAATCTCATGCCCTGAAACTCTTGCACTGAAACTCATGCCATGAATCTCATATCCTGAAACTCACGCCCTGAATTACATGCCCGGAAACTCCTGCGCTGAAAATCATGCCCAGAATATCATGTCCTGAATCTCATGCCCTGAAACTCCTGTCCTGAATCTCATGCTCTGAAACTCCTGCCCTGAAATTCATGCTCTGAAACACCTGCCCTGAAACTCATGCACTGAAAGACTTGCCCTGAAACTCTTGCACTGAAAATCTTGCACTGAAACACCTGCCTGAATCACCTGCCTGAATCTCCTGCCCTGAAACTGCTGCCCTGAATCTCAAGACCTGAAACCACAGACCTGAAACCCATGCCCTGAAACTCATGTCGTGAATCTCATGCCCTGAAGCTCATGCCCTGAAACTCATGCACTGAATCTCATGCCGTGAAACTCATGCCCTGAAACTCATGCACTGAAACTCATGCCCTGAATCTCATGCCCTGAAACTGCTGTTCTGAAACTGCTGCGCTGAATCTCAAGCCTGCAAACCACAAACCTGAAACTCATGCCCTGAAACTCATGTACTGAATCTCATGCCCTGAAACTCATGTCCTGAATCTCATGCCCTGAAACTCCTGCTCTCAAACTCATGCACTGAAAATCATGCCCTGAATCTCATTCGCTGAAACTCCTGTCCTGAATCTCATGTCCTGAATCTCATGCCCTGAAACTCATGCCCTGAATCTCATGCCCTGAAACTCCTGCACTGAAACTCATGCCATGAATCTCATATCCTGAAACTCACGCCCTGAATTACATGCCGTAAAACTCCTGCCCTGAAACTCATGCCCTGAATCTCATGCCGTGAAACTCATGCCCTGATTCTCCTGCCCTGAAACTCATGCCCTGAATCTCATGCCCTGAAACTTCTGCCCTGAAACTCATGCACTGAATCTTATGCGCTAAATCTCATGACCTTAAACTCAAGCCGTGAATCTCCTGCCCTGAAACTCATGCCCTGAATCTCATGCTCTGAAACTCCTGCCCTGAAACTCATGCACTGAAAGACATGCCATGAAATTCTTGCACTGAAACTCTTGCACTGAAACACCTGCCTGAATCTCCTGCCCTGAATCTCCTGGCCTGAAACTGCTGCCCTGAATCTCAAGCCCTGAAACCACAGACCTGAAACCCATGCCCTGAAACTCATGTCGTGAGTCTCATGCCCTGAAACTCATGCCGTGATACTCATGCCCTGAAACTCATGCACTGAAACTCATGCCCTGAATCTCATGCCCTGACACTCCTGTCCTGAATCTCATGCCCTGAAACTCATGCTCTCAAAATCATGCCCTGAAATTCATGCACTGAAACTCATGCCCTTAATCTCATGCCCTGAAACTCATGCCCTGATTCTCCTGCCCTGAAACTCATGCCTTGAATCTCATGCGCAAAATCTCATGACCTTAAACTCAAGCCGTGAATCTCCTGCTCTGAAACTCATGCACTGAATCTCATGCTCTGAAACTCCTGCCCTGAAACTCATGCCCTGAATCTCATGCCCTGAAACTGCTGCCCTGAAACTGCTGCGCTGAATCTCATGCCGTGAAACTCCTGCCCTCAAACTCATGCACTGAAACTCATGCTCTGAATCTCCTGTCCTGAAACTCATCCCCTGAATGTCATGCTCTGAAACTCAAGCCCTGATTCTCCTGCCCTGAAACTCATGCCCTGAAACTCATGCCCTGAATCTCATGCCCTGAATCTGCTGCTCTGAAACTGCTGCGCTGAATCTCAAGCCCGGAAACCACAGACCTGAAACTCATGCCCTGAAACTCATGTCCTGAATCTCCTGCCCTGAAACTCCTGCCCTCAAACCCCTGTCCTGAATCACATGCCCTGAAACTCACGCCCTGATTCTCATCCCTGAAACTACTGCACTGAAACTCATGTCCTGATTCTCATGCCCTGAAACTGCTGCCCTGAATATCATGCCATGAATCTCATATCCTGAAACTCATGCCCTGAAACTCCTTCACTGAAACTCATGCCCTGAAACTCATGCCCTGAATATCATGCCCTGAAACTCAAACCCTGAATCTCCTGCCCTGAATCTCATGCCCTGAAATTCATGCACTGAAACTCATCCCATGAATCTCATGGTCTGAAACTGAAGCCCTGGTTCTCCTGCTCTGAAACTCATGCCCTGAAACTCATGCCCTGAATCTCATGCCCTGAAACTGCTGTTCTGAAACTGCTGCGCTGAATCTCAAGCCTGCAAACCACAAACCTGAAACTCATGCCCTGAAACTCATGTACTGAATCTCATGCCCTGAAACTCATGTCCTGAATCTCATGCCCTGAAACTCCTGCTCTCAAACTCATGCACTGAAACTCATGCCCTGAATCTCATGCTCTGAAACTCCTGCCCTGAAACTCATGCACTGAAAGACATGCCATGAAATTCTTGCACTGAAACTCTTGCACTGAAACACCTGCCTGAATCTCCTGCCCTGAATCTCCTGCCCTGAAACTGCTGCCCTGAATCTCAAGCCCTGAAACCACAGACCTGAAACCCATGCCCTGAAACTCATGTCGTGAGTCTCATGCCCTGAAACTCATGCCGTGAAACTCATGCCCTGAAACTCATGCACTGAAACTTATGCTCTGAATTACATGCCCTAAAACTCCTGTCCTGAATCTCATGCCCTGAAACGCATGCCCTGAATCTCATGCCCTGAAACTCTTGCACTGAAACTCATGCCATGAATCTCATATCCTGAAACTCACGCCCTGAATTACATGCCCGGAAACTCCTGCGCTGAAAATCATGCCCAGAATATCATGTCCTGAATCTCATGCCCTGAAACTCCTGTCCTGAATCTCATGCTCTGAAACTCCTGCCCTGAAATTCATGCTCTGAAACACCTGCCCTGAATCACCTGCCTGAATCTCCTGCCCTGAAACTGCTGCCCTGAATCTCAAGACCTGAAACCACAGACCTGAAACCCATGCCCTGAAACTCATGTCGTGAATCTCATGCCCTGAAGCTCATGCCCTGAAACTCATGCACTGAATCTCATGCCGTGAAACTCATGCCCTGAAACTCATGCACTGAAACTCATGCCCTGAATCTCATGCCCTGAAACTCCTGTCCTGAATCTCATGCCCTGAAACTCATGCTCTCAAACTCATGCACTGAAACTCATGCTCTGAATCTCCTGCCCTGAAACACCTGCACTGAAACACGTGCCCTAAAACACCTGCCTTGAAACTCAAACCCCGAATCTCATGCCCTCAATCTCCAGCCCTGAATCTCTTGCCTTGAAACTCATGCCCTGAATCTCATGCCCTCAAACTCTTGCACTGAAACACCTGCCCTAAAACACATGCCCTGAATGTCATGACCTGAAATTCCTGCCCTGAAACTCATGCCCTGAAACTCATGCCATGAATCTCATGCCCTGAAATTCCTGCCCTGAAATTCATGCCCTGAATCTCATGCCCTGAAACTGCTGCCATGAAACTCCTGCCCTGAAACTGCTGCCCTCAATCTCAAGCCCTGAAACCACAGACCTGAAACTCATGCCCTGAAACTCACGTCCTGAATCTCATGCCCTGAAACTCATGCCCTGAAAATCATGCCCTGAATCTCATGCCCTGAAATTCATGCATTGAAACTCATCCCCTGAATCTCATGCTCTGAAACTCAAGCCCTGATTCTCCTGCCCTGAAAATCATGCCCTGAAACTCATGCCCTGAATCTCATGCCCTTAAACTGCTGCTCTGAAACTGCTGCGCTGAATCTCAAGCCCGGAAACCACAGACCTGAAACTCATGTACTGAATCTCATGCCCTGAAACTCATGTCCTGAATCTCATGCCCTGAATCACATGCCCTGAAACTCCTTCACTGAAAATCATGCCCTGAAACTCATGCACTGAAACTCATGCCCTGAATCTCATGCCCTGAAACTCCTGCCCTGAACCTCATGCCCTGAAACTCATGCCCTGAATCTCATGCCCTGAAACTCTTGCACTGAAACTCATGCCATGAATCTCATATCCTGAAACTCACGCCCTGAATTACATGCCCTGAAACTCCTGCCCTGAAACTCATTCCCTCAAACTCATGCACTGAAACTCATGCTCTGAATCTCCTGCCCTGAAACTCCTACACTGAAACACGTGCCCTAAAACACCTGCCTTGAAACTCAAGCCCCGAATCTCATGCCCTCAATCTCCAACCCTGAATCTCTTGCCTTGAAACTCATGCCCTGAATCTCATGCCCTCAAACTCTTGCACTGAAACACCTGCCCTAAAACACATGCCCTGAATGTCATGCCCTGAAATTTCTGCCCTGAAACTCATGCCATGAATCTCATGCCCTGAAATTCCAGCCCTGAAACTCATGCCCTGAATCTCATGCCCTGAAACTCCTGCCATGAAACTCCTGCCCTGAAACTGCTGCCCTGAATCTCAAGCCCTGAAACCACAGACCTGAAACTCATGCCCTGAAAGTCATGTCCTAAATCTCATGCCCTGAAACTCATGCCCTGAATCTCATGCCCTGAAACTCATGCCCTGAATCTCCTGTCCTGAAAATCATGCCCTGAATCTCATGCCCTGAATCTCATGCCCTGATTCTCCTGCTCTGAAACTCATGCCCTGAAACTCATGCCCTAAATCTCATGCCCTGAAACTGCTGTTCTGAAACTGCTGCGCTGAATCTCAAGCCTGCAAACCACAAACCTGAAACTCATGCCCTGAAACTCATGTACTGAATCTCATGCCCTGAAACTCATGTCCTGAATCTCATGCCCTGAAACTCCTGCTCTCAAACTAATGCACTGAAACTCATGCCCTGAATCTCATTCGCTGAAACTCCTGTCCTGAATCTCATGTCCTGAATCTCATGCCCTGAAACTCATGCCCTGAATCTCATGCCCTGAAACTCCTGCACTGAAACTCATGCCATGAATCTCATATCCTGAAACTCACGCCCTGAATTACATGCCGTAAAACTCCTGCCCTGAAACTCATGCCCTGAATCTCATACCGTGAAACTCATGCCCTGATTCTCCTGCCCTGAAACTCATGCCCTGAATCTCATGCCCTGAAACTTCTGCCCTGAAACTCATGCACTGAATCTCATGCGCTAAATCTCATGACCTTAAACTCAAGCCGTGAATCTCCTGCCCTGAAACTCATGCCCTGAATCTCATACTCTGAAAATCCTGCCCTGAAACTCATGCACTGAAAGACATGCCATGAAATTCTTGCACTGAAACTCTTGCACTGAAACACCTGCCTGAATCTCCTGCCCTGAATCTCCTGGCCTGAAACTGCTGCCCTGAATCTCAAGCCCTGAAACCACAGACCTGAAACCCATGCCCTGAAACTCATGTCGTGAGTCTCATGCCCTGAAACTCATGCCGTGAAACTCATGCCCTGAAACTCATGCACTGAAACTCATGCCCTGAATCTCATGCCCTGACACTCCTGTCCTGAATCTCATGCCCTGAAACTCATGCTCTCAAACTCATGCCCTGAAACTCATGCACTGAAACTCATGCCCTTAATCTCCTGCCCTGAAACTCATGCCTTGAATCTCATGCGCAAAATCTCATGACCTTAAACTCAAGCCGTGAATCTCCTGCTCTGAAACTCATGCACTGAATCTCATGCTCTGAAACTCCTGCCCTGAAACTCATGCCCTGAATCTCATGCCCTGAAACTGCTGCTCTGAAACTGCTGCGCTGAATCTCAAGCCCGGAAACCACAGAGCTGAAAGTCATGCCCTGAAACTCATGAACTGAATCTCATGCCCTGAAACTCATGTCCTGAATCTCATGCCCTGAATCTCATGCCCTGAAACTCCTGCCCTCAAACTCATGCACTGAAACTCATGCCTGAATCTCCTGCCCTGAATCTCCTGCCCTGAAACTGCTGCCCTGAATCTCAAGCCCTGAAACCACAGACCTGAAACCCATTCCCTGAAAATCATGTCGTGAATCTCATGCCCTGAATCTCATGCCATGAAACTCATGCCCTGAAACTCATGCACTGAAACTCATGCCCTGAATCTCATGCCCTGAAACTCCTGTCCTGAATCTCATGCCCTGAAACTCATGCTCTCAAACTCATGCCCTGAAACTCATGCACTGAAACTCATGCCCTTAATCTCATGCCCTGAAACTCATGCCCTGATTCTCCTGCCCTGAAACTCATGCCTTGAATCTCATGCACAAAATCTCATGACCTTAAACTCTAGCCGTGAATCTCCTGCCCTGAAACTCATGCACTGAATCTCATGCTCTGAAACTCATGCCCTGAATCTCATGCCCTGAAACTGCTGCTCTGAAACTGCTGCGCTGAATATCCAGCCCGGAAACTACAGACCTGAAACTCATGCCCTGAAACTCATGTACTGAATCTCATGCCCTGAAATTCATGTCCTGAATCTCATGCCCTGAATCTCATGCTCTGAAACTCATGCCCTGAATCTCATGTCCTGAAACTGCTGCTCTGAAACTGCTGCGCTGAATATCAAGCCCGGAAACTACAGACCTGAAACTCATGCCCTGAAACTCATGTACTGAATCTCATGCCCTCAAACTCATGCACTGAAACTCATGCTCTGAATCTCCTGTCCTGAAACTCATCCCCTGAATGTCATGCTCTGAAACTCAAGCCCTGATTCTCCTGCCCTGAAACTCATGCCCTGAAACTCATGCCCTGAATCTCATGCCCTGAATCTGCTGCTCTGAAACTGCTGCGCTGAATCTCAAGCCCGGAAACCACAGACCTGAAACTCATGCCCTGAAACTCATGTCCTGAATCTCCTGCCCTGAAACTCCTGCCCTCAAACCCCTGTCCTGAATCACATGCCCTGAAACTCACGCCCTGATTCTCATCCCTGAAACTACTGCACTGAAACTGATGTCCTGATTCTTATGCCCTGAAACTGCTGCCCTGAATATCATGCCATGAATCTCATATCCTGAAACTCATGCCCTGAATTACATGCCCTGAAACTCCTTCACTGAAACTCATGCCCTGAATATCATGCCCTGAAACTCAAACCCTGAATCTCCTGCCCTGAATCTCATGCCCTGAAATTCATGCACTGAAACTCATCCCATGAATCTCATGCTCTGAAACTCAAGCCCTGATTCTCCTGCTCTGAAACTCATGCCCTGAAACTCATGCCCTGAATCTCATGCCCTGAAACTGCTGTTCTGAAACTGCTGCGCTGAATCTCAAGCCTGCAAACCACAAACCTGAAACTCATGCCCTGAATCTCATGTACTGAATCTCATGCCCTGAAACTCATGTCCTGAATCTCATGCCCTGAAACTCCTGCTCTCAAACTCATGCACTGAAACTCATCCCCTGAATCTCATTCGCTGAAACTTCTGTCCTGAGTCTCATGTCCTGAATCTCATGCCCTGAATCTCATGCCCTGAAACTCCTGCCCTCAAACTCATGCACTGAAACTCATGCCCTGAATCTCCTGTCCTGAAACTCATCCCCTGAATGTCATGCTCTGAAACTCAAGCCCTGATTCTCCTGCCCTGAAACCCATGCCCTGAAACTCATGCCCTGATCTCATGCCCTGAAACTAATGCTCTGAAACTGCTGCGCTGAATCTCAAGCCCGGAAACCACAGACCTGAAACTCATGCCCTGAAACTCATGTCCTGAATCTCCTGCCCTGAAACTCCTGCCCTCAAACCCCTGTCCTGAATCACATGCCCTGAAACTCACGCCCTGATTCTCATCCCTGAAACTACTGCACTGAAACTCATGTCCTGATTCTCATGCCCTGAAACTGCTGCCCTGAATATCATGCCATGAATCTCATATCCTGAAACTCATGCCCTGAATTACATGCCCTGAAACTCCTTCACTGAAACTCATGCCCTGAAACTCATGCCCTGAATATCATGCCCTGAAACTCAAACCCTGAATCTCCTGCCCTGAATCTCATGCCCTGAAATTCATGCACTGAAACTCATCCCATGAATCTCATGGTCTGAAACTGAAGCCCTGATTCTCCTGCTCTGAAACTCATGCCCTGAAACTCATGCCCTGAATCTCATGCCCTGAAACTGCTGTTCTGAAACTGCTGCGCTGAATCTCAAGCCTGCAAACCACAAACCTGAAACTCATGCCCTGAAACTCATGTACTGAATCTCATGCCCTGAAACTCATGTCCTGAATCTCATGCCCTGAAACTCCTGCTGTCAAACTCATGCACTGAAACTCATGCCCTGAATCTCATGCTCTGAAACTCCTGCCCTGAAACTCATGCACTGAAAGACATGCCATGAAATTCTTGCACTGAAACTCTTGCACTGAAACACCTGCCTGAATCTCCTGCCCTGAATCTCCTGCCCTGAAACTGCTGCCCTGAATCTCAAGCCCTGAAACCACAGACCTGAAACCCATGCCCTGAAACTCATGTCGTGAGTCTCATGCCCTGAAACTCATGCCGTGAAACTCATGCCCTGAAACTCATGCACTGAAACTTATGCTCTGAATTACATGCCCTAAAACTCCTGTCCTGAATCTCATGCCCTGAAACTCATGCCCTGAATCTCATGCCCTGAAACTCTTGCACTGAAACTCATGCCATGAATCTCATATCCTGAAACTCACGCCCTGAATTACATGCCCGGAAACTCCTGCGCTGAAAATCATGCCCAGAATATCATGTCCTGAATCTCATGCCCTGAAACTCCTGTCCTGAATCTCATGCTCTGAAACTCCTGCCCTGAAATTCATGCTCTGAAACACCTGCCCTGAAACTCATGCACTGAAAGACTTGCCCTGAAACTCTTGCACTGAAAATCTTGCACTGAAACACCTGCCTGAATCACCTGCCTGAATCTCCTGCCCTGAAACTGCTGCCCTGAATCTCAAGACCTGAAACCACAGACCTGAAACCCATGCCCTGAAACTCATGTCGTGAATCTCATGCCCTGAAGCTCATGCCCTGAAACTCATGCACTGAATCTCATGCCGTGAAACTCATGCCCTGAAACTCATGCACTGAAACTCATGCCCTGAATCTCATGCCCTGAAACTCCTGTCCTGAATCTCATGCCCTGAAACTCATGCTCTCAAACTCATGCACTGAAACTCATGCTCTGAATCTCCTGCCCTGAAACACCTGCACTGAAACACGTGCCCTAAAACACCTGCCTTGAAACTCAAACCCCGAATCTCATGCCCTCAATCTCCAGCCCTGAATCTCTTGCCTTGAAACTCATGCCCTGAATCTCATGCCCTCAAACTCTTGCACTGAAACACCTGCCCTAAAACACATGCCCTGAATGTCATGACCTGAAATTCCTGCCCTGAAACTCATGCCCTGAAACTCATGCCATGAATCTCATGCCCTGAAATTCCTGCCCTGAAATTCATGCCCTGAATCTCATGCCCTGAAACTGCTGCCATGAAACTCCTGCCCTGAAACTGCTGCCCTCAATCTCAAGCCCTGAAACCACAGACCTGAAACTCATGCCCTGAAACTCACGTCCTGAATCTCATGCCCTGAAACTCATGCCCTGAAAATCATGCCCTGAATCTCATGCCCTGAAATTCATGCATTGAAACTCATCCCCTGAATCTCATGCTCTGAAACTCAAGCCCTGATTCTCCTGCCCTGAAAATCATGCCCTGAAACTCATGCCCTGAATCTCATGCCCTTAAACTGCTGCTCTGAAACTGCTGCGCTGAATCTCAAGCCCGGAAACCACAGACCTGAAACTCATGTACTGAATCTCATGCCCTGAAACTCATGTCCTGAATCTCATGCCCTGAAACTCCTGCCCTCAAACCCATGCACTGAAACTCATGCCCTGAATCTCATGCCTTCAAACTCCTGTCCTGAATCACATGCCCTGAAACTCATGCCCTGAATCTCATCCCTGAAACTGCTGCACTGAAACTCATGTCCTGAATCTCATGCCCTGAAACTGCTGCGCTGAATATCATGCCATGAATCTCATATCCTGAAACTCATGCCCTGAATCACATGCCCTGAAACTCCTTCACTGAAAATCATGCCCTGAAACTCATGCACTGAAACTCATGCCCTGAATCTCATGCCCTGAAACTCCTGCCCTGAACCTCATGCCCTGAAACTCATGCCCTGAATCTCATGCCCTGAAACTCTTGCACTGAAACTCATGCCATGAATCTCATATCCTGAAACTCACGCCCTGAATTACATGCCCTGAAACTCCTGCCCTGAAACTCATTCCCTCAAACTCATGCACTGAAACTCATGCTCTGAATCTCCTGCCCTGAAACTCCTACACTGAAACACGTGCCCTAAAACACCTGCCTTGAAACTCAAGCCCCGAATCTCATGCCCTCAATCTCCAACCCTGAATCTCTTGCCTTGAAACTCATGCCCTGAATCTCATGCCCTCAAACTCTTGCACTGAAACACCTGCCCTAAAACACATGCCCTGAATGTCATGCCCTGAAATTTCTGCCCTGAAACTCATGCCATGAATCTCATGCCCTGAAATTCCAGCCCTGAAACTCATGCCCTGAATCTCATGCCCTGAAACTCCTGCCATGAAACTCCTGCCCTGAAACTGCTGCCCTGAATCTCAAGCCCTGAAACCACAGACCTGAAACTCATGCCCTGAAAGTCATGTCCTAAATCTCATGCCCTGAAACTCATGCCCTGAATCTCATGCCCTGAAACTCATGCCCTGAATCTCCTGTCCTGAAAATCATGCCCTGAATCTCATGCCCTGAATCTCATGCCCTGATTCTCCTGCTCTGAAACTCATGCCCTGAAACTCATGCCCTAAATCTCATGCCCTGAAACTGCTGTTCTGAAACTGCTGCGCTGAATCTCAAGCCTGCAAACCACAAACCTGAAACTCATGCCCTGAAACTCATGTACTGAATCTCATGCCCTGAAACTCATGTCCTGAAACTGCTGCCCTGAATCTCAAGCCCTGAAACCACAGACCTGAAACCCATGCCCTGAAACTCATGTCGTGAGTCTCATGCCCTGAAACTCATGCCGTGAAACTCATGCCCTGAAACTCATGCACTGAAACTCATGCCCTGAATCTCATGCCCTGACACTCCTGTCCTGAATCTCATGCCCTGAAACTCATGCTCTCAAACTCATGCCCTGAAACTCATGCACTGAAACTCATGCCCTTAATCTCCTGCCCTGAAACTCATGCCTTGAATCTCATGCGCAAAATCTCATGACCTTAAACTCAAGCCGTGAATCTCCTGCTCTGAAACTCATGCACTGAATCTCATGCTCTGAAACTCCTGCCCTGAAACTCATGCCCTGAATCTCATGCCCTGAAACTGCTGCTCTGAAACTGCTGCGCTGAATCTCAAGCCCGGAAACCACAGAGCTGAAAGTCATGCCCTGAAACTCATGAACTGAATCTCATGCCCTGAAACTCATGTCCTGAATCTCATGCCCTGAATCTCATGCCCTGAAACTCCTGCCCTCAAACTCATGCACTGAAACTCATGCCTGAATCTCCTGCCCTGAATCTCCTGCCCTGAAACTGCTGCCCTGAATCTCAAGCCCTGAAACCACAGACCTGAAACCCATTCCCTGAAAATCATGTCGTGAATCTCATGCCCTGAATCTCATGCCATGAAACTCATGCCCTGAAACTCATGCACTGAAACTCATGCCCTGAATCTCATGCCCTGAAACTCCTGTCCTGAATCTCATGCCCTGAAACTCATGCTCTCAAACTCATGCCCTGAAACTCATGCACTGAAACTCATGCCCTTAATCTCATGCCCTGAAACTCATGCCCTGATTCTCCTGCCCTGAAACTCATGCCTTGAATCTCATGCACAAAATCTCATGACCTTAAACTCTAGCCGTGAATCTCCTGCCCTGAAACTCATGCACTGAATCTCATGCTCTGAAACTCATGCCCTGAATCTCATGCCCTGAAACTGCTGCTCTGAAACTGCTGCGCTGAATATCAAGCCCGGAAACTACAGACCTGAAACTCATGCCCTGAAACTCATGTACTGAATCTCATGCCCTGAAATTCATGTCCTGAATCTCATGCCCTGAATCTCATGCTCTGAAACTCATGCCCTGAATCTCATGTCCTGAAACTGCTGCTCTGAAACTGCTGCGCTGAATATCAAGCCCGGAAACTACAGACCTGAAACTCATGCCCTGAAACTCATGTACTGAATCTCATGCCCTCAAACTCATGCACTGAAACTCATGCTCTGAATCTCCTGTCCTGAAACTCATCCCCTGAATGTCATGCTCTGAAACTCAAGCCCTGATTCTCCTGCCCTGAAACTCATGCCCTGAAACTCATGCCCTGAATCTCATGCCCTGAATCTGCTGCTCTGAAACTGCTGCGCTGAATCTCAAGCCCGGAAACCACAGACCTGAAACTCATGCCCTGAAACTCATGTCCTGAATCTCCTGCCCTGAAACTCCTGCCCTCAAACCCCTGTCCTGAATCACATGCCCTGAAACTCACGCCCTGATTCTCATCCCTGAAACTACTGCACTGAAACTGATGTCCTGATTCTTATGCCCTGAAACTGCTGCCCTGAATATCATGCCATGAATCTCATATCCTGAAACTCATGCCCTGAATTACATGCCCTGAAACTCCTTCACTGAAACTCATGCCCTGAATATCATGCCCTGAAACTCAAACCCTGAATCTCCTGCCCTGAATCTCATGCCCTGAAATTCATGCACTGAAACTCATCCCATGAATCTCATGCTCTGAAACTCAAGCCCTGATTCTCCTGCTCTGAAACTCATGCCCTGAAACTCATGCCCTGAATCTCATGCCCTGAAACTGCTGTTCTGAAACTGCTGCGCTGAATCTCAAGCCTGCAAACCACAAACCTGAAACTCATGCCCTGAATCTCATGTACTGAATCTCATGCCCTGAAACTCATGTCCTGAATCTCATGCCCTGAAACTCCTGCTCTCAAACTCATGCACTGAAACTCATCCCCTGAATCTCATTCGCTGAAACTTCTGTCCTGAATCTCATGTCCTGAATCTCATGCCCTGAAACTCATTGCTTGAATCTCATGCCCTGAAACTCCTGCACTGAAACTCATGCCATGAATCTCATATCCTGAAACTCACGCCCTGAATTACATGCCGTAAAACTCCTGCCCTGAAACTCATGCCCTGAATCTCATGCCGTGAAACTCATGCCCTGATTCTCCTGCCCTGAAACTTCTGCCCTGAAACTCATGCACTGAATCTCATGCGCTAAATCTCATGACCTTAAACTCAAGCCGTGAATCTCCTGCCCTGAAACTCATGCCCTGAATCTCATACTCTGAAAATCCTGCCCTGAAACTCATGCACTGAAAGACATGCCATGAAATTCTTGCACTGAAACTCTTGCACTGAAACACCTGCCTGAATCTCCTGCCCTGAATCTCCTGGCCTGAAACTGCTGCCCTGAATCTCAAGCCCTGAAACCACAGACCTGAAACCCATGCCCTGAAACTCATGTCGTGAGTCTCATGCCCTGAAACTCATGCCGTGAAACTCATGCCCTGAAACTCATGCACTGAAACTCATGCCCTGAATTTCATGCCCTGACACTCCTGTCCTGAATCTCATGCCCTGAAACTCATGCTCTCAAACTCATGCCCTGAAACTCATGCACTGAAACTCATGCCCTTAATCTCATGCCCTGAAACTCATGCCCTGATTCTCCTGCCCTGAAACTCATGCCTTGAATCTCATGCGCAAAATCTCATGACCTTAAACTCAAGCCGTGAATCTCCTGCTCTGAAACTCATGCACTGAATCTCATGCTCTGAAACTCCTGCCCTGAAACTCATGCCCTGAATCTCATGCCCTGAAACTGCTGCTCTGAAACTGCTGCGCTGAATCTCAAGCCCGGAAACCACAGAGCTGAAACTCATGCCCTGAAACTCATGAACTGAATCTCATGCCCTGAAACTCATGTCCTGAATCTCATGCCCTGAATCTCATGCCCTGAAACTCCTGCCCTCAAACTCATGCACTGAAACTCATGCCCTGAATCTCCTGTCCTGAAACTCATCCCCTGAATGTCATGCTCTGAAACTCAAGCCCTGATTCTCCTGCCCTGAAACCCATGCCCTGAAACTCATGCCCTGATCTCATGCCCTGAAACTAATGCTCTGAAACTGCTGCGCTGAATCTCAAGCCCGGAAACCACAGACCTGAAACTCATGCCCTGAAACTCATGTCCTGAATCTCCTGCCCTGAAACTCCTGCCCTCAAACCCCTGTCCTGAATCACATGCCCTGAAACTCACGCCCTGATTCTCATCCCTGAAACTACTGCACTGAAACTCATGTCCTGATTCTCATGCCCTGAAACTGCTGCCCTGAATATCATGCCATGAATCTCATATCCTGAAACTCATGCCCTGAATTACATGCCCTGAAACTCCTTCACTGAAACTCATGCCCTGAAACTCATGCCCTGAATATCATGCCCTGAAACTCAAACCCTGAATCTCCTGCCCTGAAACTCATGCCTTAAATCTCATACCCTGAAACGCATGCACTGAAACTCATGCCCTGTTCACATGCCCTAAAACTCCTGTCCTAAATCATCTGCCCAGAAACTCATGCCCTGAATAACATGCCCTGAAATTCCTGCTCTGAATCTCATGCCCTGAAACTCCTGCCCGCAAACTCATACACTGAAACTAATGCACTGAAACTCATGCTCTGAATCTCATGCCTTGAAACTCCTGTCCTGAATCTCATGCCCTGAAACTCATGCCCTGAATCTCATGCCCTGAAACTCCTGCCCTGAATCATCTGCCCAGAAACTCATGCCCTGAATCACATGCCCTGAAATTCCTGCCCTGAATCTCATGCCCTGAAACTCATGCCCTGAATCCCATGCCCTGAAACTCCTGCCCTCAAACTCATACACTGAAACTCATGCACTGAAACTCATTCCCTGAATCTCATGCCTTGAAACTATTGTCCTGAATCTCATGCCCTGAAACTCATGCCCTGAATCTCATGCCCTGAAACTCCTGCACTGAAATTCATGCCCTAAATCTCATACCCTGAAAATCCTGCCCTGAAACTCATGCACTGAAACTCATGCCCTGAATTACATGCCCTAAAACTCCTGTCCTGAATCTCATGCCCTGAAACTCATGCCCTGAAACCCTTGCACTGAAACTCATGCCATGAATCTCATATCCTGAAACTCACGCCCTGAATTACATGCCCGGAAACTCCTGCCCTGAAAATCATGCCCAGAATATCATGTCCTGAATCTCATGCCCTGAAACTCCTGTCCTGAATTTCATGCTCTGAAACTCCTGCCCTGAAATTCATGCTCTGAAACTCCTGCCCTGAAGCTCATGCACTGAAAGACTTGCCCTGAAACTCTTGCACTGAAAATCTTGCACTGAAACACCTGCCTGAATCACCCGCCTGAATCTCCTGCCCTGAAACTGCTGCCCTGAATCTCAAGCCCTGAAACCACAGACCTGAAACCCATGCCCTGAAACTCATGTAGTGAATCTCATGCCCTGAAGCTCATGCCCTGAAACTCATGCACTGAACCTCATGCCGTGAAACTCATGCCCTGAAACTCATGCACTGAAACTCATGCCCTGAATCTCATGCCCTGAAACTCATGCTCTCAAACTCATGCACTGAAACTCATGCTCTGAATCTCCTGCCCTGAAACACCTGCACTGAAACACGTGCCCTAAAACACCTGCCTTGAAACTCAAGCCCCGAATCTCATGCCCTCAATCTCCAGCCCTGAATCTCTTGCCTTGAAACTCATGCCTTCAAACTCCTGTCCTGAATCACATGCCCTGAAACTCATGCCCTGAATCTCATCCCTGAAACTGCTGCACTGAATATCATGCCATGAAACTCATATCCTGAAACTCATGCACTGAATCACATGCCCTGAAACTCCTTCACTGAAAATCATGCCCTGAAACTCATGCACTGAAACTCATGCCCTGAATCTCATGCCCTGAAACTCCTGTCCTGAATCTCATGCCCTGAAACTCATGCCCTGAATCTCATGCCCTGAAACTCTTGCACTGAAACTCATGCCATGAATCTCATATCCTGAAACTCACGCCCTGAATTACATGCCCTGAAACTCCTGCCCTGAAACTCATGCCCTCAAACTCATGCACTGAAACTCATGCTCTGAATCTCCTGCCCTGAAACTCCTACTCTGAAACACGTGCCCTAAAACACCTGCCTTGAAACTCAAGCCCCGAATCTCATGCCCTCAATCTCCTGCCCTGAATCTCTTGCCTTGAAACTCATGCCCTGAATCTCATGCCCTCAAACTCTTGCACTGAAACACCTGCCCTAAAACACATGCCCTGAATGTCATGCCCTGAAATTCCTGCCCTGAAACTCATGCCCTGAAACTCATGCCATGAATCTCATGCCCTGAAATTCCTGCCCTGAAACTCATGCCCTGAATCTCATGCCCTGAAACTCCTGCCATGAAACTCCTGCCCTGAAACTGCTGCCCTAAATCTCAAGCCCTGAAACCACAGACCTGAAACTCATGCCCTGAAAGTCATGTCCTGAATCTCATGCCCTGAAACTCATGCCCTGAATCTCATGACCTGAAACTCATGCCCTGAATCTCCTGTCCTGAAAATCATGCCCTGAATCTCATGCCCTGAATCTCATGCCCTGAAATTCATGCACTGAAACTCATCCCCTGAATCTCATGCTCTGAAACTCAAGCCCTGATTCTCCTGCTCTGAAACTCATGCCCTGAAACTCATGCCCTGAATCTCATGCCCTGAAACTGCTGCGCTGAATCTCAAGCCTGCAAACCACAGATCTGAAACTCATGCCCTGAAACTCATGTACTGAATCTCATGCCCTGAAACTCATGTCCTGAATCTCATGCCCTGAAACTCATGTCCTGAATCTCATGCCCTGAATCTCATGCCCTGAAACTCCTGCCCTCAAACTCATGCACTGAAACTCATGCCCTGAATCTCCTGTCCTGAAACTCATCCCCTGAATGTCATGCTCTGAAACTAAAGCCCTGAATCTCCTGCCCTGAAACCCATGCCCTCAAACTCATGCCATGAATCTCATGCCCTGAAATTCCTGCCCTGAAACTCATGCCCTGAAACTCATGCCATGAATCTCATGCCCTGAAATTCCTGCCCTGAAACTCATGCCCTGAATCTCATGCCCTGAAACTCCTGCCATGAAACTCCTGCCCTGAAACTGCTGCCCTAAATCTCAAGCCCTGAAACCACAGACCTGAAACTCATGCCCTGAAAGTCATGTCCTGAATCTCATGCCCTGAAACTCATGCCCTGAATCTCATGACCTGAAACTCATGCCCTGAATCTCCTGTCCTGAAAATCATGCCCTGAATCTCATGCCCTGAATCTCATGCCCTGAAATTCATGCACTGAAACTCATCCCCTGAATCTCATGCTCTGAAACTCAAGCCCTGATTCTCCTGCTCTGAAACTCATGCCCTGAAACTCATGCCCTGAATCTCATGCCCTGAAACTGCTGCGCTGAATCTCAAGCCTGCAAACCACAGACCTGAAACTCATGCCCTGAAACTCATGTACTGAATCTCATGCCCTGAAACTCATGTCCAGAATCTCATGCCCTGAAACTCCTGCACTCAAACTCATGCCCTGAAACTCATGCACTGAAACTCATGCCCTGAATCTCATTCGCTGAAACTCCTGTCCTGAATCTCATGTCCTGAATCTCATGCCCTGAAACTCATGCCCTGAATCTCATGCCCTGAAACTCCTGCACTGAAACTCATGCCATGAATCTCATATCCTGAAACTCACGCCCTGAATTACATGCCGTACAACTCCTGCCCTGAAACTCATGCCCTGAATCTCATGCCGTGAAACTCATGCCCTGATTCTCCTGCCCTGAAACTCATGCCCTGAATCTCATGCCCTGAAACTTCTGCCCTGAAACTCATGCACTGAATCTCATGCGCTAAATCTCATGACCTTAAACTCAAGCCGTGAATCTCCTGCCCTGAAACTCATGCCCTGAATCTCATGCTCTGAAACTCCTGCCCTGAAACTCATGCACTGAAAGACATGCCATGAAATTCTTGCACTGAAACTCTTGCACTGAAACACCTGCCTGAATCTCCTGCCCTGAATCTCCTGCCCTGAAACTGCTGCCCAGAATCTCAAGCCCTGAAACCACAGACCTGAAACCCATGCCCTGAAACTCATGTCGTGAGTCTCATGCCCTGAAACTCATGCCGTGAAACTCATGCCCTGAAACTCATGCACTGAAACTCATGCCCTGAATCTCATGTCCTGACACTCCTGTCCTGAATCTCATGCCCTGAAACTCATGCTCTCAAACTCATGCCCTGAAACTCATGCACTGAAACTCATGCCCTTAATCTCATGCCCTGAAACTCATGCCCTGATTCTCCTGCCCTGAAACTCATGCCTTGAATCTCATGCGCAAAATCTCATGACCTTAAACTCAAGCTGTGAATCTCCTGCTCTGAAACTCATGCACTGAATCTCATGCTCTGAAACTCCTGCCCTGAAACTCATGCCCTGAATCTCATGCCCTGAAACTGCTGCTCTGAAACTGCTGCGCTGAATCTCAAGCCCGGAAACCACAGACCTGAAACTCATGCCCTGAAACTCATGTCCTGAATCTCCTGCCCTGAAACTCCTGCCCTCAAACCCCTGTCCTGAATCACATGCCATGAAACTCACGCCCTGATTCTCATCCCTGAAACTACTGCACTGAAACTCATGTCCTGAATCTCATGCCCTGAAACTGCTGCCCTGAATATCATGCCATGAATCTCATATCCTGAAACTCATGCCCTGAATTACATGCCCTGAAACTCCTTCACTGAAACTCATGCCCTGAAACTCATGCCCTGAATAGCATGCCCTGAAACTCAAACCCTGAATCTCCTGCCCTGAAACTCATGCCCTAAATCTCATACCCTGAAACTCCTGCCCTGAAACTCATGCACTGAAACTCATGCCCTGTTCACATGCCCTAAAACTCCTGTCCTAAATCATCTGCCCAGAAACTCATGCCCTGAATAACATGCCCTGAAATTCCTGCTCTGAATCTCATGCCCTGAAACTCCTGCCCGCAAACTCATACACTGAAACTAATGCCCTGAAACTCATGCCCTGAATCTCATGCCCTGAAACTCCTGCCCTGAATCATCTGCCCAGAAACTCATGCCCTGAATCACATGCCCTGAAATTCCTGCCCTGAATCTCATGCCCTGAAACTCATGCCCTGCATCACATGCCCTGAAACTCCTGCCCTCATACTCATACACTGAAACTCATGCACTGACATTCATGCCCTAAATCTCATGCCTTGAAACTCCTGTCCTGAATCTAATGCCCTGAAACTCATGCCCTGAATCTCATGCCCTGAAACTCCTGCACTGAAATTCATGCCCTAAATCTCATACCCTGAAAATCCTGCCCTGAAACTCATGCACTGAAACTCATGCCCTGAATTACATGCCCTAAAACTCCTGTCCTGAATCTCATGCCCTGAAACTCATGCCCTGAATCTCATGCCCTGAAACTCTTGCACTGAAACTCATGCCATGAATCTCATATCCTGAAACTCACGCCCTGAATTACATGCCCGGAAACTCCTGCCCTGAAAATCATGCCCAGAATATCATGTCCTGAATCTCATGCCCTGAAACTCCTGTCCTGAATCTCATGCTCTGAAACTCCTGCCCTGAAATTCATGCTCTGAAACTCCTGCCCTGAAACTCATGCACTGAAAGACTTGCCCTGAAACTCTTGCACTGAAAATCTTGCACTGAAATACCTGCCTGAATCACCTGCCTGAATCTCCTGCCCTGAAACTGCTGCCCTGAATCTCAAGCCCTGAAACCACAGACCTGAAACCCATGCCCTGAAACTCATGTCGTGAATCTCATGCCCTGAAGCTCATGCCCTGAAACTCATGCACTGAATCTCATGCCGTGAAACTCATGCCCTGAAACTCATGCACTGAAACTCATGCCCTGAATCTCATGCCCTGAAACTCCTGTCCTGAATCTCATGCCCTGAAACTCATGCTCTCAAACTCATGCACTGAAACTCATGCTCTGAATCTCCTGCCCTGAAACACCTGCACTGAAACACGTGCCCTAAAACACCTGCCTTGAAACTCAAGCCCCGAATCTCATGCCCTCAATCTCCAGCCCTGAATCTCTTGCCTTGAAACTCATGCCCTGAATCTCATGCCCTCAAACTCTTGCACTGAAACACCTTCCCTAAAACACATGCCCTGAATGTCATGACCTGAAATTCCTGCCCTGACACTCATGCCCTGAAACTCATGCCATGAATCTCATGCCCTGAAATTCCTGCCCTGAAACTCATGCCCTGAATCTCATGCCCTGAAACTCCTGCCATGAAAATCCTGCCCTGAAACTGCTGCCCTGAATCTCAAGCCCTGAAACCACAGACCTGAAACTCATGCCCTGAAACTCACGTCCTGAATCTCATGCCCTGAATCTCATGCCCTGAAATTCATGCACTGAAACTCATCCCCTGAATCTCATGCTCTGAAACTCAAGCCCTGATTCTCCTGCTCTGAATCTCCTGTCTTGAAAATCATGCCCTGAATCTCATGCCCTGAAATTCATGCACTGAAACTCATCCCCTGAATCTCATGCTCTGAAACTCAAGCCCTGATTCTCCTGCCCTGAAACTCATGCCCTGAATCTCATGCCCTGAAACTGCTGCTCTGAAACTGCTGCGCTGAATCTCAAGCCCGGAAACCACAGACCTGAAACTCATGCCCTGAAACTCATGTACTGAATCTCATGCCCTGAAACTCCTGCCCTCAAACCCATGCACTGAAACTCATGCCCTGTATCTCATGCCTTCAAACTCCTGTCCTGAATCACATGCCCTGAAACTCATGCCCTGAATCTCATCCCTGAAACTGCTGCACTGAAACTCATGTCCTGAAACTCATGCCCTGAAACTGCTGCGCTGAATATCATGCCATGAATCTCATATCCTGAAACTCATGCCCTGAATCACATGCCCTGAAACTCCTTCACTGAAACTCATGCCCTGAATCTCATGCCCTGAAACTCCTGTCCTGAATCTCATGCCCTGAAACTCATGCCCTGAATCTCATGCCCTGAAACTCTTGCAGTGAAACTCATGCCATGAATCTCATATCCTGAAACTCACGCCCTGAATTACATGCCCTGAAACTCCTGCCCTGAAACTCATGCCCTCAAACTCATGCACTGAAACTCATGCTCTGAATCTCCTGCCCTGAAACTCCTACACTGAAACACGTGCCCTAAAACACCTGCCTTGAAACTCAAGCCCCGAATCTCATGCCCTCAATCTCCTACCCTGAATCTCTTGCCTTGAAACTCATGCCCTGAATCTCATGCCCTCAAACTCTTGCACTGAAACACCTGCTCTAAAACACATGCCCTGAATGTCATGCCCTGAAATTCCTGCCCTGAAACTCATGCCCTGAAACTCATGCACTGAAACTCATGCCCTTAATCTCATGCCCTGAAACTCATGCCCTGATTCTCCTGCCCTGAAACTCATGCCTTGAATCTCATGCGCAAAATCTCATGACCTTAAACTCAAGCTGTGAATCTCCTGCTCTGAAACTCATGCACTGAATCTCATGCTCTGAAACTCCTGCCCTGAAACTCATGCCCTGAATCTCATGCCCTGAAACTGCTGCTCTGAAACTGCTGCGCTGAATCTCAAGCCCGGAAACCACAGACCTGAAACTCATGCCCTGAAACTCATGTACTGAATCTCATGCCCTGAAACTCATGTCCTGAATCTCATGCCCTGAATCTCATGCCCTGAATCTCCTGTCCTGAAACTCATCCCCTGAATGTCATGCTCTGAAACTCAAGCCCTGAATCTCCTGCCCTGAAACCCATGCCCTGAAACTCATGCCCTGAATCTCATGCCCTGAAACTGCTGCTCTGAAACTGCTGCGCTGAATCTCAAGCCCGGAAACCACAGACCTGAAACTCATGCCCTGAAACTCATGTCCTGAATCTCCTGCCCTGAAACTCCTGCCCTCAAACCCCTGTCCTGAATCACATGCCATGAAACTCACGCCCTGATTCTCATCCCTGAAACTACTGCACTGAAACTCATGTCCTGAATCTCATGCCCTGAAACTGCTGCCCTGAATATCATGCCATGAATCTCATATCCTGAAACTCATGCCCTGAATTACATGCCCTGAAACTCCTTCACTGAAACTCATGCCCTGAAACTCATGCCCTGAATAGCATGCCCTGAAACTCAAACCCTGAATCTCCTGCCCTGAAACTCATGCCCTAAATCTCATACCCTGAAACTCCTGCCCTGAAACTCATGCACTGAAACTCATGCCCTGTTCACATGCCCTAAAACTCCTGTCCTAAATCATCTGCCCAGAAACTCATGCCCTGAATAACATGCCCTGAAATTCCTGCTCTGAATCTCATGCCCTGAAACTCCTGCCCGCAAACTCATACACTGAAACTAATGCCCTGAAACTCATGCCCTGAATCTCATGCCCTGAAACTCCTGCCCTGAATCATCTGCCCAGAAACTCATGCCCTGAATCACATGCCCTGAAATTCCTGCCCTGAATCTCATGCCCTGAAACTCATGCCCTGCATCACATGCCCTGAAACTCCTGCCCTCATACTCATACACTGAAACTCATGCACTGACATTCATGCCCTAAATCTCATGCCTTGAAACTCCTGTCCTGAATCTAATGCCCTGAAACTCATGCCCTGAATCTCATGCCCTGAAACTCCTGCACTGAAATTCATGCCCTAAATCTCATACCCTGAAAATCCTGCCCTGAAACTCATGCACTGAAACTCATGCCCTGAATTACATGCCCTAAAACTCCTGTCCTGAATCTCATGCCCTGAAACTCATGCCCTGAATCTCATGCCCTGAAACTCTTGCACTGAAACTCATGCCATGAATCTCATATCCTGAAACTCACGCCCTGAATTACATGCCCGGAAACTCCTGCCCTGAAAATCATGCCCAGAATATCATGTCCTGAATCTCATGCCCTGAAACTCCTGTCCTGAATCTCATGCTCTGAAACTCCTGCCCTGAAATTCATGCTCTGAAACTCCTGCCCTGAAACTCATGCACTGAAAGACTTGCCCTGAAACTCTTGCACTGAAAATCTTGCACTGAAATACCTGCCTGAATCACCTGCCTGAATCTCCTGCCCTGAAACTGCTGCCCTGAATCTCAAGCCCTGAAACCACAGACCTGAAACCCATGCCCTGAAACTCATGTCGTGAATCTCATGCCCTGAAGCTCATGCCCTGAAACTCATGCACTGAATCTCATGCCGTGAAACTCATGCCCTGAAACTCATGCACTGAAACTCATGCCCTGAATCTCATGCCCTGAAACTCCTGTCCTGAATCTCATGCCCTGAAACTCATGCTCTCAAACTCATGCACTGAAACTCATGCTCTGAATCTCCTGCCCTGAAACACCTGCACTGAAACACGTGCCCTAAAACACCTGCCTTGAAACTCAAGCCCCGAATCTCATGCCCTCAATCTCCAGCCCTGAATCTCTTGCCTTGAAACTCATGCCCTGAATTTCATGCCCTCAAACTCTTGCACTGAAACACCTTCCCTAAAACACATGCCCTGAATGTCATGACCTGAAATTCCTGCCCTGACACTCATGCCCTGAAACTCATGCCATGAATCTCATGCCCTGAAATTCCTGCCCTGAAACTCATGCCCTGAATCTCATGCCCTGAAACTCCTGCCATGAAAATCCTGCCCTGAAACTGCTGCCCTGAATCTCAAGCCCTGAAACCACAGACCTGAAACTCATGCCCTGAAACTCACGTCCTGAATCTCATGCCCTGAATCTCATGCCCTGAAATTCATGCACTGAAACTCATCCCCTGAATCTCATGCTCTGAAACTCAAGCCCTGATTCTCCTGCTCTGAATCTCCTGTCTTGAAAATCATGCCCTGAATCTCATGCCCTGAAATTCATGCACTGAAACTCATCCCCTGAATCTCATGCTCTGAAACTCAAGCCCTGATTCTCCTGCCCTGAAACTCATGCCCTGAATCTCATGCCCTGAAACTGCTGCTCTGAAACTGCTGCGCTGAATCTCAAGCCCGGAAACCACAGACCTGAAACTCATGCCCTGAAACTCATGTACTGAATCTCATGCCCTGAAACTCCTGCCCTCAAACCCATGCACTGAAACTCATGCCCTGTATCTCATGCCTTCAAACTCCTGTCCTGAATCACATGCCCTGAAACTCATGCCCTGAATCTCATCCCTGAAACTGCTGCACTGAAACTCATGTCCTGAAACTCATGCCCTGAAACTGCTGCGCTGAATATCATGCCATGAATCTCATATCCTGAAACTCATGCCCTGAATCACATGCCCTGAAACTCCTTCACTGAAAATCATGCCCTGAAACTCATGCACTGAAACTCATGCCCTGAATCTCATGCCCTGAAACTCCTGTCCTGAATCTCATGCCCTGAAACTCATGCCCTGAATCTCATGCCCTGAAACTCTTGCAGTGAAACTCATGCCATGAATCTCATATCCTGAAACTCACGCCCTGAATTACATGCCCTGAAACTCCTGCCCTGAAACTCATGCCCTCAAACTCATGCACTGAAACTCATGCTCTGAATCTCCTGCCCTGAAACACCTACACTGAAACACGTGCCCTAAAACACCTGCCTTGAAACTCAAGCCCCGAATCTCATGCCCTCAATCTCCTACCCTGAATCTCTTGCCTTGAAACTCATGCCCTGAATCTCATGCCCTCAAACTCTTGCACTGAAACACCTGCTCTAAAACACAAGCCCTGAATGTCATGCCCTGAAATTCCTGCCCTGAAACTCATGCCCTAAATCTCATGCCTTGAAACTCCTGTCCTGAATCTAATGCCCTGAAACTCATGCCCTGAATCTCATGCCCTGAAACTCCTGCACTGAAATTCATGCCCTAAATCTCATACCCTGAAAATCCTGCCCTGAAACTCATGCACTGAAACTCATGCCCTGAATTACATGCCCTAAAACTCCTGTCCTGAATCTCATGCCCTGAAACTCATGCCCTGAATCTCATGCCCTGAAACTCTTGCACTGAAACTCATGCCATGAATCTCATATCCTGAAACTCACGCCCTGAATTACATGCCCGGAAACTCCTGCCCTGAAAATCATGCCCAGAATATCATGTCCTGAATCTCATGCCCTGAAACTCCTGTCCTGAATCTCATGCTCTGAAACTCCTGCCCTGAAATTCATGCTCTGAAACTCCTGCCCTGAAACTCATGCACTGAAAGACTTGCCCTGAAACTCTTGCACTGAAAATCTTGCACTGAAATACCTGCCTGAATCACCTGCCTGAATCTCCTGCCCTGAAACTGCTGCCCTGAATCTCAAGCCCTGAAACCACAGACCTGAAACCCATGCCCTGAAACTCATGTCGTGAATCTCATGCCCTGAAGCTCATGCCCTGAAACTCATGCACTGAATCTCATGCCGTGAAACTCATGCCCTGAAACTCATGCACTGAAACTCATGCCCTGAATCTCATGCCCTGAAACTCCTGTCCTGAATCTCATGCCCTGAAACTCATGCTCTCAAACTCATGCACTGAAACTCATGCTCTGAATCTCCTGCCCTGAAACACCTGCACTGAAACACGTGCCCTAAAACACCTGCCTTGAAACTCAAGCCCCGAATCTCATGCCCTCAATCTCCAGCCCTGAATCTCTTGCCTTGAAACTCATGCCCTGAATTTCATGCCCTCAAACTCTTGCACTGAAACACCTTCCCTAAAACACATGCCCTGAATGTCATGACCTGAAATTCCTGCCCTGACACTCATGCCCTGAAACTCATGCCATGAATCTCATGCCCTGAAATTCCTGCCCTGAAACTCATGCCCTGAATCTCATGCCCTGAAACTCCTGCCATGAAAATCCTGCCCTGAAACTGCTGCCCTGAATCTCAAGCCCTGAAACCACAGACCTGAAACTCATGCCCTGAAACTCACGTCCTGAATCTCATGCCCTGAATCTCATGCCCTGAAATTCATGCACTGAAACTCATCCCCTGAATCTCATGCTCTGAAACTCAAGCCCTGATTCTCCTGCTCTGAATCTCCTGTCTTGAAAATCATGCCCTGAATCTCATGCCCTGAAATTCATGCACTGAAACTCATCCCCTGAATCTCATGCTCTGAAACTCAAGCCCTGATTCTCCTGCCCTGAAACTCATGCCCTGAATCTCATGCCCTGAAACTGCTGCTCTGAAACTGCTGCGCTGAATCTCAAGCCCGGAAACCACAGACCTGAAACTCATGCCCTGAAACTCATGTACTGAATCTCATGCCCTGAAACTCCTGCCCTCAAACCCATGCACTGAAACTCATGCCCTGTATCTCATGCCTTCAAACTCCTGTCCTGAATCACATGCCCTGAAACTCATGCCCTGAATCTCATCCCTGAAACTGCTGCACTGAAACTCATGTCCTGAAACTCATGCCCTGAAACTGCTGCGCTGAATATCATGCCATGAATCTCATATCCTGAAACTCATGCCCTGAATCACATGCCCTGAAACTCCTTCACTGAAAATCATGCCCTGAAACTCATGCACTGAAACTCATGCCCTGAATCTCATGCCCTGAAACTCCTGTCCTGAATCTCATGCCCTGAAACTCATGCCCTGAATCTCATGCCCTGAAACTCTTGCAGTGAAACTCATGCCATGAATCTCATATCCTGAAACTCACGCCCTGAATTACATGCCCTGAAACTCCTGCCCTGAAACTCATGCCCTCAAACTCATGCACTGAAACTCATGCTCTGAATCTCCTGCCCTGAAACTCCTACACTGAAACACGTGCCCTAAAACACCTGCCTTGAAACTCAAGCCCCGAATCTCATGCCCTCAATCTCCTACCCTGAATCTCTTGCCTTGAAACTCATGCCCTGAATCTCATGCCCTCAAACTCTTGCACTGAAACACCTGCTCTAAAACACATGCCCTGAATGTCATGCCCTGAAATTCCTGCCCTGAAACTCATGCCCTGAAACTCATGCACTGAAACTCATGCCCTTAATCTCATGCCCTGAAACTCATGCCCTGATTCTCCTGCCCTGAAACTCATGCCTTGAATCTCATGCGCAAAATCTCATGACCTTAAACTCAAGCTGTGAATCTCCTGCTCTGAAACTCATGCACTGAATCTCATGCTCTGAAACTCCTGCCCTGAAACTCATGCCCTGAATCTCATGCCCTGAAACTGCTGCTCTGAAACTGCTGCGCTGAATCTCAAGCCCGGAAACCACAGACCTGAAACTCATGCCCTGAATTACATGCCCTAAAACTCCTGTCCTGAATCTCATGCCCTGAAACTCATGCCCTGAATCTCATGCCCTGAAACTCTTGCACTGAAACTCATGCCATGAATCTCATATCCTGAAACTCACGCCCTAAATTACATGCCCGGAAACTCCTGCCCTGAAAATCATGCCCAGAATATCATGTCCTGAATCTCATGCCCTGAAACTCCTGTCCTGAATCTCATGCTCTGAAACTCCTGCCCTGAAATTCATGCTCTGAAACTCCTGCCCTGAAACTCATGCACTGAAAGACTTGCCCTGAAACTCTTGCACTGAAAATCTTGCACTGAAATACCTGCCTGAATCACCTACCTGAATCTCCTGCCCTGAAACTGCTGCCCTGAATCTCAAGCCCTGAAACCACAGACCTGAAACCCATGCCCTGAAACTAATGTCGTGAATCTCATGCCCTGAAGCTCATGCCCTGAAACTCATGCACTGAATCTCATGCCGTGAAACTCATGCCCTGAAACTCATGCACTGAAACTCATGCCCTGAATCTCATGCCCTGAAACTCCTGTCCTGAATCTCATGCCCTGAAACTCATGCTCTCAAACTCATGCACTGAAACTCATGCTCTGAATCTCCTGCCCTGAAACACCTGCACTGAAACACGTGCCCTAAAACACCTGCCTTGAAACTCAAGCCCCGAATCTCATGCCCTCAATCTCCAGCCCTGAATCTCTTGCCTTGAAACTCATGCCCTGAATCTCATGCCCTCAAACTCTTGCACTGAAACACCTTCCCTAAAACACATGCCCTGAATGTCATGACCTGAAATTCCTGCCCTGACACTCATGCCCTGAAACTCATGCCATGAATCTCATGCCCTGAAATTCCTGCCCTGAAACTCATGCCCTGAATCTCATGCCCTGAAACTCCTGCCATGAAAATCCTGCCCTGAAACTGCTGCCCTGAATCTCAAGCCCTGAAACCACAGACCTGAAACTCATGCCCTGAAACTCACGTCCTGAATCTCATGCCCTGAATCTCATGCCCTGAAATTCATGCACTGAAACTCATCCCCTGAATCTCATGCTCTGAAACTCAAGCCCTGATTCTCCTGCTCTGAATCTCCTGTCTTGAAAATCATGCCCTGAATCTCATGCCCTGAAATTCATGCACTGAAACTCATCCCCTGAATCTCATGGTCTGAAACTCAAGCCCTGATTCTCCTGCCCTGAAACTCATGCCCTGAAACTCATGCCCTGAATCTCATGCCCTGAAACTGCTGCTCTGAAACTGCTGCGCTGAATCTCAAGCCCGGAAACCACAGACCTGAAACTCATGCCCTGAAACTCATGTACTGAATCTCATGCCCTTAATCTCATGCCCTGAAACTCATGCCCTGATTCTCCTGCCCTGAAACTCATGCCTTGAATCTCATGCGCAAAATCTCATGACCTTAAACTCAAGCTGTGAATCTCCTGCTCTGAAACTCATGCACTGAATCTCATGCTCTGAAACTCCTGCCCTGAAACTCATGCCCTGAATCTCATGCCCTGAAACTGCTGCTCTGAAACTGCTGCGCTGAATCTCAAGCCCGGAAACCACAGACCTGAAACTCATGCCCTGAAACTCATGTACTGAATCTCATGCCCTGAAACTCATGTCCTGAATCTCATGCCCTGAATCTCATGCCCTGAATCTCCTGTCCTGAAACTCATCCCCTGAATGTCATGCTCTGAAACTCAAGCCCTGAATCTCCTGCCCTGAAACCCATGCCCTGAAACTCATGCCCTGAATCTCATGCCCTGAAACTGCTGCTCTGAAACTGCTGCGCTGAATCTCAAGCCCGGAAACCACAGACCTGAAACTCATGCCCTGAAACTCATGTCCTGAATCTCCTGCCCTGAAACTCCTGCCCTCAAACCCCTGTCCTGAATCACATGCCATGAAACTCACGCCCTGATTCTCATCCCTGAAACTACTGCGCTGAAACTCATGTCCTGAATCTCATGCCCTGAAACTGCTGCCCTGAATATCATGCCATGAATCTCATATCCTGAAACTCATGCCCTGAATTACATGCCCTGAAACTCCTTCACTGAAACTCATGCCCTGAAACTCATGCCCTGAATAGCATGCCCTGAAACTCAAACCCTGAATCTCCTGCCCTGAAACTCATGCCCTAAATCTCACACCCTGAAACTCCTGCCCTGAAACTCATGCACTGAAACTCATGCCCTTAATCTCATGCCCTGAAACTCATGCCCTGATTCTCCTGCCCTGAAACTCATGCCTTGAATCTCATGCGCAAAATCTCATGACCTTAAACTCAAGCTGTGAATCTCCTGCTCTGAAACTCATGCACTGAATCTCATGCTCTGAAACTCCTGCCCTGAAACTCATGCCCTGAATCTCATGCCCTGAAACTGCTGCTCTGAAACTGCTGCGCTGAATCTCAAGCCCGGAAACCACAGACCTGAAACTCATGCCCTGAAACTCATGTACTGAATCTCATGCCCTGAAACTCATGTCCTGAATCTCATGCCCTGAATCTCATGCCCTGAATCTCCTGTCCTGAAACTCATCCCCTGAATGTCATGCCCTGAATCTCATGCCCTCAAACTCTTGCACTGAAACACCTTCCCTAAAACACATGCCCTGAATGTCATGACCTGAAATTCCTGCCCTGACACTCATGCCCTGAAACTCATGCCATGAATCTCATGCCCTGAAATTCCTGCCCTGAAACTCATGCCCTGAATCTCATGCCCTGAAACTCCTGCCATGAAAATCCTGCCCTGAAACTGCTGCCCTGAATCTCAAGCCCTGAAACCACAGACCTGAAACTCATGCCCTGAAACTCACGTCCTGAATCTCATGCCCTGAATCTCATGCCCTGAAATTCATGCACTGAAACTCATCCCCTGAATCTCATGCTCTGAAACTCAAGCCCTGATTCTCCTGCTCTGAATCTCCTGTCTTGAAAATCATGCCCTGAATCTCATGCCCTGAAATTCATGCACTGAAACTCATCCCCTGAATCTCATGCTCTGAAACTCAAGCCCTGATTCTCCTGCCCTGAAACTCATGCCCTGAAACTCATGCCCTGAATCTCATGCCCTGAAACTGCTGCTCTGAAACTGCTGCGCTGAATCTCAAGCCCGGAAACCACAGACCTGAAACTCATGCCCTGAAACTCATGTACTGAATCTCATGCCCTTAATCTCATGCCCTGAAACTCATGCCCTGATTCTCCTGCCCTGAAACTCATGCCTTGAATCTCATGCGCAAAATCTCATGACCTTAAACTCAAGCTGTGAATCTCCTGCTCTGAAACTCATGCACTGAATCTCATGCTCTGAAACTCCTGCCCTGAAACTCATGCCCTGAATCTCATGCCCTGAAACTGCTGCTCTGAAACTGCTGCGCTGAATCTCAAGCCCGGAAACCACAGACCTGAAACTCATGCCCTGAAACTCATGTACTGAATCTCATGCCCTGAAACTCATGTCCTGAATCTCATGCCCTGAATCTCATGCCCTGAATCTCCTGTCCTGAAACTCATCCCCTGAATGTCATGCTCTGAAACTCAAGCCCTGAATCTCCTGCCCTGAAACCCATGCCCTGAAACTCATGCCCTGAATCTCATGCCCTGAAACTGCTGCTCTGAAACTGCTGCGCTGAATCTCAAGCCCGGAAACCACAGACCTGAAACTCATGCCCTGAAACTCATGTCCTGAATCTCCTGCCCTGAAACTCCTGCCCTCAAACCCCTGTCCTGAATCACATGCCATGAAACTCACGCCCTGATTCTCATCCCTGAAACTACTGCGCTGAAACTCATGTCCTGAATCTCATGCCCTGAAACTGCTGCCCTGAATATCATGCCATGAATCTCATATCCTGAAACTCATGCCCTGAATTACATGCCCTGAAACTCCTTCACTGAAACTCATGCCCTGAAACTCATGCCCTGAATAGCATGCCCTGAAACTCAAACCCTGAATCTCCTGCCCTGAAACTCATGCCCTAAATCTCACACCCTGAAACTCCTGCCCTGAAACTCATGCACTGAAACTCATGCCCTTAATCTCATGCCCTGAAACTCATGCCCTGATTCTCCTGCCCTGAAACTCATGCCTTGAATCTCATGCGCAAAATCTCATGACCTTAAACTCAAGCTGTGAATCTCCTGCTCTGAAACTCATGCACTGAATCTCATGCTCTGAAACTCCTGCCCTGAAACTCATGCCCTGAATCTCATGCCCTGAAACTGCTGCTCTGAAACTGCTGCGCTGAATCTCAAGCCCGGAAACCACAGACCTGAAACTCATGCCCTGAAACTCATGTACTGAATCTCATGCCCTGAAACTCATGTCCTGAATCTCATGCCCTGAATCTCATGCCCTGAATCTCCTGTCCTGAAACTCATCCCCTGAATGTCATGCTCTGAAACTCAAGCCCTGAATCTCCTGCCCTGAAACCCATGCCCTGAAACTCATGCCCTGAATCTCATGCCCTGAAACTGCTGCTCTGAAACTGCTGCGCTGAATCTCAAGCCCGGAAACCACAGACCTGAAACTCATGCCCTGAAACTCATGTCCTGAATCTCCTGCCCTGAAACTCCTGCCCTCAAACCCCTGTCCTGAATCACATGCCATGAAACTCACGCCCTGATTCTCATCCCTGAAACTACTGCACTGAAACTCATGTCCTGAATCTCATGCCCTGAAACTGCTGCCCTGAATATCATGCCATGAATCTCATATCCTGAAACTCATGCCCTGAATTACATGCCCTGAAACTCAAACCCTGAATCTCCTGCCCTGAAACTCATGCCCTAAATCTCATACCCTGAAACTCCTGCCCTGAAACTCATGCACTGAAACTCATGCCCTGTTCACATGCCCTAAAACTCCTGTCCTAAATCATCTGCCCAGAAACTCATGCCCTGAATAACATGCCCTGAAATTCCTGCTCTGAATCTCATGCCCTGAAACTCCTGCCCGCAAACTCATACACTGAAACTAATGCCCTGAAACTCATGCCCTGAATCTCATGCCCTGAAACTCCTGCCCTGAATCATCTGCCCAGAAACTCATGCCCTGAATCACATGCCCTGAAATTCCTGCCCTGAATCTCATGCCCTGAAACTCATGCCCTGCATCACATGCCCTGAAACTCCTGCCCTCATACTCATACACTGAAACTCATGCACTGACATTCATGCCCTAAATCTCATGCCTTGAAACTCCTGTCCTGAATCTAATGCCCTGAAATTCATGCCCTGAATCTCATGCCCTGAAACTCCTGCACTGAAATTCATGCCCTAAATCTCATACCCTGAAAATCCTGCCCTGAAACTCATGCACTGAAACTCATGCCCTGAATTACATGCCCTAAAACTCCTGTCCTGAATCTCATGCCCTGAAACTCATGCCCTGAATCTCATGCCCTGAAACTCTTGCACTGAAACTCATGCCATGAATCTCATATCCTGAAACTCACGCCCTGAATTACATGCCCGGAAACTCCTGCCCTGAAAATCATGCCCAGAATATCATGTCCTGAATCTCATGCCCTGAAACTCCTGTCCTGAATCTCATGCTCTGAAACTCCTGCCCTGAAATTCATGCTCTGAAACTCCTGCCCTGAAACTCATGCACTGAAAGACTTGCCCTGAAACTCTTGCACTGAAAATCTTGCACTGAAATACCTGCCTGAATCACCTGCCTGAATCTCCTGCCCTGAAACTGCTGCCCTGAATCTCAAGCCCTGAAACCACAGACCTGAAACCCATGCCCTGAAACTCATGTCGTGAATCTCATGCCCTGAAGCTCATGCCCTGAAACTCATGCACTGAATCTCATGCCGTGAAACTCATGCCCTGAAACTCATGCACTGAAACTCATGCCCTGAATCTCATGCCCTGAAACTCCTGTCCTGAATCTCATGCCCTGAAACTCATGCTCTCAAACTCATGCACTGAAACTCATGCTCTGAATCTCCTGCCCTGAAACACCTGCACTGAAACACGTGCCCTAAAACACCTGCCTTGAAACTCAAGCCCCGAATCTCATGCCCTCAATCTCCAGCCCTGAATCTCTTGCCTTGAAACTCATGCCCTGAATCTCATGCCCTCAAACTCTTGCACTGAAACACCTTCCCTAAAACACATGCCCTGAATGTCATGACCTGAAATTCCTGCCCTGACACTCATGCCCTGAAACTCATGCCATGAATCTCATGCCCTGAAATTCCTGCCCTGAAACTCATGCCCTGAATCTCATGCCCTGAAACTCCTGCCATGAAAATCCTGCCCTGAAACTGCTGCCCTGAATCTCAAGCCCTGAAACCACAGACCTGAAACTCATGCCCTGAAACTCACGTCCTGAATCTCATGCCCTGAATCTCATGCCCTGAAATTCATGCACTGAAACTCATCCCCTGAATCTCATGCTCTGAAACTCAAGCCCTGATTCTCCTGCTCTGAATCTCCTGTCTTGAAAATCATGCCCTGAATCTCATGCCCTGAAATTCATGCACTGAAACTCATCCCCTGAATCTCATGCTCTGAAACTCAAGCCCTGATTCTCCTGCCCTGAAACTCATGCCCTGAAACTCATGCCCTGAATCTCATGCCCTGAAACTGCTGCTCTGAAACTGCTGCGCTGAATCTCAAGCCCGGAAACCACAGACCTGAAACTCATGCCCTGAAACTCATGTACTGAATCTCATGCCCTGAAACTCCTGCCCTCAAACCCATGCACTGAAACTCATGCCCTGTATCTCATGCCTTCAAACTCCTGTCCTGAATCACATGCCCTGAAACTCATGCCCTGAATCTCATCCCTGAAACTGCTGCACTGAAACTCATGTCCTGAAACTCATGCCCTGAAACTGCTGCGCTGAATATCATGCCATGAATCTCATATCCTGAAACTCATGCCCTGAATCACATGCCCTGAAACTCCTTCACTGAAAATCATGCCCTGAAACTCATGCACTGAAACTCATGCCCTGAATCTCATGCCCTGAAACTCCTGTCCTGAATCTCATGCCCTGAAACTCATGCCCTGAATCTCATGCCCTGAAACTCTTGCAGTGAAACTCATGCCATGAATCTCATATCCTGAAACTCACGCCCTGAATTACATGCCCTGAAACTCCTGCCCTGAAACTCATGCCCTCAAACTCATGCACTGAAACTCATGCTCTGAATCTCCTGCCCTGAAACTCCTACACTGAAACACGTGCCCTAAAACACCTGCCTTGAAACTCAAGCCCCGAATCTCATGCCCTCAATCTCCTACCCTGAATCTCTTGCCTTGAAACTCATGCCCTGAATCTCATGCCCTCAAACTCTTGCACTGAAACACCTGCTCTAAAACACATGCCCTGAATGTCATGCCCTGAAATTCCTGCCCTGAAACTCATGCCCTGAAACTCATGCACTGAAACTCATGCCCTTAATCTCATGCCCTGAAACTCATGCCCTGATTCTCCTGCCCTGAAACTCATGCCTTGAATCTCATGCGCAAAATCTCATGACCTTAAACTCAAGCTGTGAATCTCCTGCTCTGAAACTCATGCACTGAATCTCATGCTCTGAAACTCCTGCCCTGAAACTCATGCCCTGAATCTCATGCCCTGAAACTGCTGCTCTGAAACTGCTGCGCTGAATCTCAAGCCCGGAAACCACAGACCTGAAACTCATGCCCTGAAACTCATGTACTGAATCTCATGCCCTGAAACTCATGTCCTGAATCTCATGCCCTGAATCTCATGCCCTGAATCTCCTGTCCTGAAACTCATCCCCTGAATGTCATGCTCTGAAACTCAAGCCCTGAATCTCCTGCCCTGAAACCCATGTCCTGAAACTCATGCCCTGAATCTCATGCCCTGAATCTCCTGCCCTGAAACTCCTGCCCTCAAACCCCTGTCCTGAATCACATGCCATGAAACTCACGCCCTGATTCTCATCCCTGAAACTACTGCACTGAAACTCATGTCCTGAATCTCATGCCCTGAAACTGCTGCCCTGAATATCATGCCATGAATCTCATATCCTGAAACTCATGCCCTGAATTACATGCCCTGAAACTCCTTCACTGAAACTCATGCCCTGAAACTCATGCCCTGAATAGCATGCCCTGAAACTCAAACCCTGAATCTCCTGCCCTGAAACTCATGCCCTAAATCTCATACCCTGAAACTCCTGCCCTGAAACTCATGCACTGAAACTCATGCCCTGTTCACATGCCCTAAAACTCCTGTCCTAAATCATCTGCCCAGAAACTCATGCCCTGAATAACATGCCCTGAAATTCCTGCTCTGAATCTCATGCCCTGAAACTCCTGCCCGCAAACTCATACACTGAAACTAATGCCCTGAAACTCATGCCCTGAATCTCATGCCCTGAAACTCCTGCCCTGAATCATCTGCCCAGAAACTCATGCCCTGAATCACATGCCCTGAAATTCCTGCCCTGAATCTCATGCCCTGAAACTCATGCCCTGCATCACATGCCCTGAAACTCCTGCCCTCATACTCATACACTGAAACTCATGCACTGACATTCATGCCCTAAATCTCATGCCTTGAAACTCCTGTCCTGAATCTAATGCCCTGAAACTCATGCCCTGAATCTCATGCCCTGAAACTCCTGCACTGAAATTCATGCCCTAAATCTCATACCCTGAAAATCCTGCCCTGAAACTCATGCACTGAAACTCATGCCCTGAATTACATGCCCTAAAACTCCTGTCCTGAATCTCATGCCCTGAAACTCATGCCCTGAATCTCATGCCCTGAAACTCTTGCACTGAAACTCATGCCATGAATCTCATATCCTGAAACTCACGCCCTGAATTACATGCCCGGAAACTCCTGCCCTGAAAATCATGCCCAGAATATCATGTCCTGAATCTCATGCCCTGAAACTCCTGTCCTGAATCTCATGCTCTGAAACTCCTGCCCTGAAATTCATGCTCTGAAACTCCTGCCCTGAAACTCATGCACTGAAAGACTTGCCCTGAAACTCTTGCACTGAAAATCTTGCACTGAAATACCTGCCTGAATCACCTGCCTGAATCTCCTGCCCTGAAACTGCTGCCCTGAATCTCAAGCCCTGAAACCACAGACCTGAAACCCATGCCCTGAAACTCATGTCGTGAATCTCATGCCCTGAAGCTCATGCCCTGAAACTCATGCACTGAATCTCATGCCGTGAAACTCATGCCCTGAAACTCATGCACTGAAACTCATGCCCTGAATCTCATGCCCTGAAACTCCTGTCCTGAATCTCATGCCCTGAAACTCATGCTCTCAAACTCATGCACTGAAACTCATGCTCTGAATCTCCTGCCCTGAAACACCTGCACTGAAACACGTGCCCTAAAACACCTGCCTTGAAACTCAAGCCCCGAATCTCATGCCCTCAATCTCCAGCCCTGAATCTCTTGCCTTGAAACTCATGCCCTGAATCTCATGCCCTCAAACTCTTGCACTGAAACACCTTCCCTAAAACACATGCCCTGAATGTCATGACCTGAAATTCCTGCCCTGACACTCATGCCATGAATCTCATGCCCTGAAATTCCTGCCCTGAAACTCATGCCCTGAATCTCATGCCCTGAAACTCCTGCCATGAAAATCCTGCCCTGAAACTGCTGCCCTGAATCTCAAGCCCTGAAACCACAGACCTGAAACTCATGCCCTGAAACTCACGTCCTGAATCTCATGCCCTGAATCTCATGCCCTGAAATTCATGCACTGAAACTCATCCCCTGAATCTCATGCTCTGAAACTCAAGCCCTGATTCTCCTGCTCTGAATCTCCTGTCTTGAAAATCATGCCCTGAATCTCATGCCCTGAAATTCATGCACTGAAACTCATCCCCTGAATCTCATGCTCTGAAACTCAAGCCCTGATTCTCCTGCCCTGAAACTCATGCCCTGAAACTCATGCCCTGAATCTCATGCCCTGAAACTGCTGCTCTGAAACTGCTGCGCTGAATCTCAAGCCCGGAAACCACAGACCTGAAACTCATGCCCTGAAACTCATGTACTGAATCTCATGCCCTGAAACTCCTGCCCTCAAACCCATGCACTGAAACTCATGCCCTGTATCTCATGCCTTCAAACTCCTGTCCTGAATCACATGCCCTGAAACTCATGCCCTGAATCTCATCCCTGAAACTGCTGCACTGAAACTCATGTCCTGAAACTCATGCCCTGAAACTGCTGCGCTGAATATCATGCCATGAATCTCATATCCTGAAACTCATGCCCTGAATCACATGCCCTGAAACTCCTTCACTGAAAATCATGCCCTGAAACTCATGCACTGAAACTCATGCCCTGAATCTCATGCCCTGAAACTCCTGTCCTGAATCTCATGCCCTGAAACTCATGCCCTGAATCTCATGCCCTGAAACTCTTGCAGTGAAACTCATGCCATGAATCTCATATCCTGAAACTCACGCCCTGAATTACATGCCCTGAAACTCCTGCCCTGAAACTCATGCCCTCAAACTCATGCACTGAAACTCATGCTCTGAATCTCCTGCCCTGAAACTCCTACACTGAAACACGTGCCCTAAAACACCTGCCTTGAAACTCAAGCCCCGAATCTCATGCCCTCAATCTCCTACCCTGAATCTCTTGCCTTGAAACTCATGCCCTGAATCTCATGCCCTCAAACTCTTGCACTGAAACACCTGCTCTAAAACACATGCCCTGAATGTCATGCCCTGAAATTCCTGCCCTGAAACTCATGCCCTGAAACTCATGCACTGAAACTCATGCCCTTAATCTCATGCCCTGAAACTCATGCCCTGATTCTCCTGCCCTGAAACTCATGCCTTGAATCTCATGCGCAAAATCTCATGACCTTAAACTCAAGCTGTGAATCTCCTGCTCTGAAACTCATGCACTGAATCTCATGCTCTGAAACTCCTGCCCTGAAACTCATGCCCTGAATCTCATGCCCTGAAACTGCTGCTCTGAAACTGCTGCGCTGAATCTCAAGCCCGGAAACCACAGACCTGAAACTCATGCCCTGAAACTCATGTACTGAATCTCATGCCCTGAAACTCATGTCCTGAATCTCATGCCCTGAATCTCATGCCCTGAATCTCCTGTCCTGAAACTCATCCCCTGAATGTCATGCTCTGAAACTCAAGCCCTGAATCTCCTGCCCTGAAACCCATGTCCTGAAACTCATGCCCTGAATCTCATGCCCTGAATCTCCTGCCCTGAAACTCCTGCCCTCAAACCCCTGTCCTGAATCACATGCCATGAAACTCACGCCCTGATTCTCATCCCTGAAACTACTGCACTGAAACTCATGTCCTGAATCTCATGCCCTGAAACTGCTGCCCTGAATATCATGCCATGAATCTCATATCCTGAAACTCATGCCCTGAATTACATGCCCTGAAACTCCTTCACTGAAACTCATGCCCTGAAACTCATGCCCTGAATAGCATGCCCTGAAACTCAAACCCTGAATCTCCTGCCCTGAAACTCATGCCCTAAATCTCATACCCTGAAACTCCTGCCCTGAAACTCATGCACTGAAACTCATGCCCTGTTCACATGCCCTAAAACTCCTGTCCTAAATCATCTGCCCAGAAACTCATGCCCTGAATAACATGCCCTGAAATTCCTGCTCTGAATCTCATGCCCTGAAACTCCTGCCCGCAAACTCATACACTGAAACTAATGCCCTGAAACTCATGCCCTGAATCTCATGCCCTGAAACTCCTGCCCTGAATCATCTGCCCAGAAACTCATGCCCTGAATCACATGCCCTGAAATTCCTGCCCTGAATCTCATGCCCTGAAACTCATGCCCTGCATCACATGCCCTGAAACTCCTGCCCTCATACTCATACACTGAAACTCATGCACTGACATTCATGCCCTAAATCTCATGCCTTGAAACTCCTGTCCTGAATCTAATGCCCTGAAACTCATGCCCTGAATCTCATGCCCTGAAACTCCTGCACTGAAATTCATGCCCTAAATCTCATACCCTGAAAATCCTGCCCTGAAACTCATGCACTGAAACTCATGCCCTGAATTACATGCCCTAAAACTCCTGTCCTGAATCTCATGCCCTGAAACTCATGCCCTGAATCTCATGCCCTGAAACTCTTGCACTGAAACTCATGCCATGAATCTCATATCCTGAAACTCACGCCCTGAATTACATGCCCGGAAACTCCTGCCCTGAAAATCATGCCCAGAATATCATGTCCTGAATCTCATGCCCTGAAACTCCTGTCCTGAATCTCATGCTCTGAAACTCCTGCCCTGAAATTCATGCTCTGAAACTCCTGCCCTGAAACTCATGCACTGAAAGACTTGCCCTGAAACTCTTGCACTGAAAATCTTGCACTGAAATACCTGCCTGAATCACCTGCCTGAATCTCCTGCCCTGAAACTGCTGCCCTGAATCTCAAGCCCTGAAACCACAGACCTGAAACCCATGCCCTGAAACTCATGTCGTGAATCTCATGCCCTGAAGCTCATGCCCTGAAACTCATGCACTGAATCTCATGCCGTGAAACTCATGCCCTGAAACTCATGCACTGAAACTCATGCCCTGAATCTCATGCCCTGAAACTCCTGTCCTGAATCTCATGCCCTGAAACTCATGCTCTCAAACTCATGCACTGAAACTCATGCTCTGAATCTCCTGCCCTGAAACACCTGCACTGAAACACGTGCCCTAAAACACCTGCCTTGAAACTCAAGCCCCGAATCTCATGCCCTCAATCTCCAGCCCTGAATCTCTTGCCTTGAAACTCATGCCCTGAATCTCATGCCCTCAAACTCTTGCACTGAAACACCTTCCCTAAAACACATGCCCTGAATGTCATGACCTGAAATTCCTGCCCTGACACTCATGCCATGAATCTCATGCCCTGAAATTCCTGCCCTGAAACTCATGCCCTGAATCTCATGCCCTGAAACTCCTGCCATGAAAATCCTGCCCTGAAACTGCTGCCCTGAATCTCAAGCCCTGAAACCACAGACCTGAAACTCATGCCCTGAAACTCACGTCCTGAATCTCATGCCCTGAATCTCATGCCCTGAAATTCATGCACTGAAACTCATCCCCTGAATCTCATGCTCTGAAACTCAAGCCCTGATTCTCCTGCTCTGAATCTCCTGTCTTGAAAATCATGCCCTGAATCTCATGCCCTGAAATTCATGCACTGAAACTCATCCCCTGAATCTCATGCTCTGAAACTCAAGCCCTGATTCTCCTGCCCTGAAACTCATGCCCTGAAACTCATGCCCTGAATCTCATGCCCTGAAACTGCTGCTCTGAAACTGCTGCGCTGAATCTCAAGCCCGGAAACCACAGACCTGAAACTCATGCCCTGAAACTCATGTACTGAATCTCATGCCCTGAAACTCCTGCCCTCAAACCCATGCACTGAAACTCATGCCCTGTATCTCATGCCTTCAAACTCCTGTCCTGAATCACATGCCCTGAAACTCATGCCCTGAATCTCATCCCTGAAACTGCTGCACTGAAACTCATGTCCTGAAACTCATGCCCTGAAACTGCTGCGCTGAATATCATGCCATGAATCTCATATCCTGAAACTCATGCCCTGAATCACATGCCCTGAAACTCCTTCACTGAAAATCATGCCCTGAAACTCATGCACTGAAACTCATGCCCTGAATCTCATGCCCTGAAACTCCTGTCCTGAATCTCATGCCCTGAAACTCATGCCCTGAATCTCATGCCCTGAAACTCTTGCAGTGAAACTCATGCCATGAATCTCATATCCTGAAACTCACGCCCTGAATTACATGCCCTGAAACTCCTGCCCTGAAACTCATGCCCTCAAACTCATGCACTGAAACTCATGCTCTGAATCTCCTGCCCTGAAACTCCTACACTGAAACACGTGCCCTAAAACACCTGCCTTGAAACTCAAGCCCCGAATCTCATGCCCTCAATCTCCTACCCTGAATCTCTTGCCTTGAAACTCATGCCCTGAATCTCATGCCCTCAAACTCTTGCACTGAAACACCTGCTCTAAAACACATGCCCTGAATGTCATGCCCTGAAATTCCTGCCCTGAAACTCATGCCCTGAAACTCATGCACTGAAACTCATGCCCTTAATCTCATGCCCTGAAACTCATGCCCTGATTCTCCTGCCCTGAAACTCATGCCTTGAATCTCATGCGCAAAATCTCATGACCTTAAACTCAAGCTGTGAATCTCCTGCTCTGAAACTCATGCACTGAATCTCATGCTCTGAAACTCCTGCCCTGAAACTCATGCCCTGAATCTCATGCCCTGAAACTGCTGCTCTGAAACTGCTGCGCTGAATCTCAAGCCCGGAAACCACAGACCTGAAACTCATGCCCTGAAACTCATGTACTGAATCTCATGCCCTGAAACTCATGTCCTGAATCTCATGCCCTGAATCTCATGCCCTGAATCTCCTGTCCTGAAACTCATCCCCTGAATGTCATGCTCTGAAACTCAAGCCCTGAATCTCCTGCCCTGAAACCCATGCCCTGAAACTCATGCCCTGAATCTCATGCCCTGAAACTGCTGCTCTGAAACTGCTGCGCTGAATCTCAAGCCCGGAAACCACAGACCTGAAACTCATGCCCTGAAACTCATGTCCTGAATCTCCTGCCCTGAAACTCCTGCCCTCAAACCCCTGTCCTGAATCACATGCCCTGAAACTCACGCCCTGATTCTCATCCCTGAAACTACTGCACTGAAACTCATGTCCTGAATCTCATGCCCTGAAACTGCTGCCCTGAATATCATGCCATGAATCTCATATCCTGAAACTCATGCCCTGAATTACATGCCCTGAAACTCCTTCACTGAAACTCATGCCCTGAAACTCATGCCCTGAATAGCATGCCCTGAAACTCAAACCCTGAATCTCCTGCCCTGAAACTCATGCCCTAAATCTCATACCCTGAAACTCCTGCCCTGAAACTCATGCACTGAAACTCATGCCCTGTTCACATGCCCTAAAACTCATGCCCTGAATCACATGCCCTGAAATTCCTGCCCTGAATCTCATGCCCTGAAACTCATGCCCTGCATCACATGCCCTGAAACTCCTGTCCTCATACTCATACACTGAAACTCATGCACTGACATTCATGCCCTAAATCTCATGCCTTGAAACTCCTGTCCTGAATCTAATGCCCTGAAACTCATGCCCTGAATCTCATGCCCTGAAACTCCTGCACTGAAATTCATGCCCTAAATCTCATACCCTGAAAATCCTGCCCTGAAACTCATGCACTGAAACTCATGCCCTGAATTACATGCCCTAAAACTCCTGTCCTGAATCTCATGCCCTGAAACTCATGCCCTGAATCTCATGCCCTGAAACTCTTGCACTGAAACTCATGCCATGAATCTCATATCCTGAAACTCACGCCCTGAATTACATGCCCGGAAACTCCTGCCCTGAAAATCATGCCCAGAATATCATGTCCTGAATCTCATGCCCTGAAACTCCTGTCCTGAATCTCATGCTCTGAAACTCATGCTCTCAAACTCATGCACTGAAACTCATGCTCTGAATCTCCTGCCCTGAAACACCTGCACTGAAACACGTGCCCTAAAACACCTGCCTTGAAACTCAAGCCCCGAATCTCATGCCCTCAATCTCCAGCCCTGAATCTCTTGCCTTGAAACTCATGCCCTGAATCTCATGCCCTCAAACTCTTGCACTGAAACACCTTCCCTAAAACACATGCCCTGAATGTCATGACCTGAAATTCCTGCCCTGACACTCATGCCCTGAAACTCATGCCATGAATCTCATGCCCTGAAATTAATGCCCTGAAACTCATCCCCTGAATCTCATGCTCTGAAACTCAAGCCCTGATTCTCCTGCTCTGAATCTCCTGTCTTGAAAATCATGCCCTGAATCTCATGCCCTGAAATTCATGCACTGAAACTCATCCCCTGAATCTCATGCTCTGAAACTCAAGCCCTGATTCTCCTGCCCTGAAACTCATGCCCTGAAACTCATGCCCTGAATCTCATGCCCTGAAACTGCTGCTCTGAAACTGCTGCGCTGAATCTCAAGCACGGAAACCACAGACCTGAAACTCATGCCCTGAAACTCATGTACTGAATCTCATGCCCTGAAACTCCTGCCCTCAAACCCATGCACTGAAACTCATGCCCTGTATCTCATGCCTTCAAACTCCTGTCCTGAATCACATGCCCTGAAACTCATGCCCTGAATCTCATGTCCTGACACTCCTGTCCTGAATCTCATGCCCTGAAACTCATGCTCTCAAACTCATGCCCTGAAACTCATGCACTGAAACTCATGCCCTTAATCTCATGCCCTGAAACTCATGCCCTGATTCTCCTGCCCTGAAACTCATGCCTTGAATCTCATGCGCAAAATCTCATGACCTTAAACTCAAGCTGTGAATCTCCTGCTCTGAAACTCATGCACTGAATCTCATGCTCTGAAACTCCTGCCCTGAAACTCATGCCCTGAATCTCATGCCCTGAAACTGCTGCTCTGAAACTGCTGCGCTGAATCTCAAGCCCGGAAACCACAGACCTGAAACTCATGCCCTGAAACTCATGTACTGAATCTCATGCCCTGAAACTCCTGCCCTCAAACCCATGCACTGAAACTCATGCCCTGTATCTCATGCCTTCAAACTCCTGTCCTGAATCACATGCCCTGAAACTCATGCCCTGAATCTCATCCCTGAAACTGCTGCACTGAAACTCATGTCCTGAAACTCATGCCCTGAAACTGCTGCGCTGAATATCATGCCATGAATCTCATATCCTGAAACTCATGCCCTGAATCACATGCCCTGAAACTCCTTCACTGAAAATCATGCCCTGAAACTCATGCACTGAAACTCATGCCCTGAATCTCATGCCCTGAAACTCCTGTCCTGAATCTCATGCCCTGAAACTCATGCCCTGAATCTCATGCCCTGAAACTCTTGCAGTGAAACTCATGCCATGAATCTCATATCCTGAAACTCACGCCCTGAATTACATGCCCTGAAACTCCTGCCCTGAAACTCATGCCCTCAAACTCATGCACTGAAACTCATGCTCTGAATCTCCTGCCCTGAAACTCCTACACTGAAACACGTGCCCTAAAACACCTGCCTTGAAACTCAAGCCCCGAATCTCATGCCCTCAATCTCCTACCCTGAATCTCTTGCCTTGAAACTCATGCCCTGAATCTCATGCCCTCAAACTCTTGCACTGAAACACCTGCTCTAAAACACATGCCCTGAATGTCATGCCCTGAAATTCCTGCCCTGAAACTCATGCCCTGAAACTCATGCACTGAAACTCATGCCCTTAATCTCATGCCCTGAAACTCATGCCCTGATTCTCCTGCCCTGAAACTCATGCCTTGAATCTCATGCGCAAAATCTCATGACCTTAAACTCAAGCTGTGAATCTCCTGCTCTGAAACTCATGCACTGAATCTCATGCTCTGAAACTCCTGCCCTGAAACTCATGCCCTGAATCTCATGCCCTGAAACTGCTGCTCTGAAACTGCTGCGCTGAATCTCAAGCCCGGAAACCACAGACCTGAAACTCATGCCCTGAAACTCATGTACTGAATCTCATGCCCTGAAACTCCTGCCCTCAAACCCCTGTCCTGAATCACATGCCATGAAACTCACGCCCTGATTCTCATCCCTGAAACTACTGCACTGAAACTCATGTCCTGAATCTCATGCCCTGAAACTGCTGCCCTGAATATCATGCCATGAATCTCATATCCTGAAACTCATGCCCTGAATTACATGCCCTGAAACTCCTTCACTGAAACTCATGCCCTGAAACTCATGCCCTGAATAGCATGCCCTGAAACTCAAACCCTGAATGTCATGCTCTGAAACTCAAGCCCTGAATCTCCTGCCCTGAAACCCATGCCCTGAAACTCATGCCCTGAATCTCATGCCCTGAAACTGCTGCGCTGAATCTCAAGCCCGGAAACCACAGACCTGAAACTCATGCCCTGAAACTCATGTCCTGAATCTCCTGCCCTGAAACTCCTGCCCTCAAACCCCTGTCCTGAATCACATGCCATGAAACTCACGCCCTGATTCTCATCCCTGAAACTACTGCACTGAAACTCATGTCCTGAATCTCATGCCCTGAAACTGCTGCCCTGAATATCATGCCATGAATCTCATATCCTGAAACTCATGCCCTGAATTACATGCCCTGAAACTCCTTCACTGAAACTCATGCCCTGAAACTCATGCCCTGAATAGCATGCCCTGAAACTCAAACCCTGAATCTCCTGCCCTGAAACTCATGCCCTAAATCTCATACCCTGAAACTCCTGCCCTGAAACTCATGCACTGAAACTCATGCCCTGTTCACATGCCCTAAAACTCTGTCCTAAATCATCTGCCCAGAAACTCATGCCCTGAATAACATGCCCTGAAATTCCTGCTCTGAATCTCATGCCCTGAAACTCCTGCCCGCAAACTCATACACTGAAACTAATGCCCTGAAACTCATGCCCTGAATCTCATGCCCTGAAACTCCTGCCCTGAATCATCTGCCCAGAAACTCATGCCCTGAATCACATGCCCTGAAATTCCTGCCCTGAATCTCATGCCCTGAAACTCATGCCCTGCATCACATGCCCTGAAACTCCTGCCCTCATACTCATACACTGAAACTCATGCACTGACATTCATGCCCTAAATCTCATGCCTTGAAACTCCTGTCCTGAATCTAATGCCCTGAAACTCATGCCCTGAATCTCATGCCCTGAAACTCCTGCACTGAAATTCATGCCCTAAATCTCATACCCTGAAAATCCTGCCCTGAAACTCATGCACTGAAACTCATGCCCTGAATTACATGCCCTAAAACTCCTGTCCTGAATCTCATGCCCTGAAACTCATGCCCTGAATCTCATGCCCTGAAACTCTTGCACTGAAACTCATGCCATGAATCTCATATCCTGAAACTCACGCCCTGAATTACATGCCCGGAAACTCCTGCCCTGAAAATCATGCCCAGAATATCATGTCCTGAATCTCATGCCCTGAAACTCCTGTCCTGAATCTCATGCTCTGAAACTCCTGCCCTGAAATTCATGCTCTGAAACTCCTGCCCTGAAACTCATGCACTGAAAGACTTGCCCTGAAACTCTTGCACTGAAAATCTTGCACTGAAATACCTGCCTGAATCACCTGCCTGAATCTCCTGCCCTGAAACTGCTGCCCTGAATCTCAAGCCCTGAAACCACAGACCTGAAACCCATGCCCTGAAACTCATGTCGTGAATCTCATGCCCTGAAGCTCATGCCCTGAAACTCATGCACTGAATCTCATGCCGTGAAACTCATGCCCTGAAACTCATGCACTGAAACTCATGCCCTGAATCTCATGCCCTGAAACTCCTGTCCTGAATCTCATGCCCTGAAACTCATGCTCTCAAACTCATGCACTGAAACTCATGCTCTGAATCTCCTGCCCTGAAACACCTGCACTGAAACACGTGCCCTAAAACACCTGCCTTGAAACTCAAGCCCCGAATCTCATGCCCTCAATCTCCAGCCCTGAATCTCTTGCCTTGAAACTCATGCCCTGAATCTCATGCCCTCAAACTCTTGCACTGAAACACCTTCCCTAAAACACATGCCCTGAATGTCATGACCTGAAATTCCTGCCCTGACACTCATGCCCTGAAACTCATGCCATGAATCTCATGCCCTGAAATTCCTGCCCTGAAACTCATCCCCTGAATCTCATGCTCTGAAACTCAAGCCCTGATTCTCCTGCTCTGAATCTCCTGTCTTGAAAATCATGCCCTGAATCTCATGCCCTGAAATTCATGCACTGAAACTCATCCCCTGAATCTCATGCTCTGAAACTCAAGCCCTGATTCTCCTGCCCTGAAACTCATGCCCTGAAACTCATGCCCTGAATCTCATGCCCTGAAACTGCTGCTCTGAAACTGCTGCGCTGAATCTCAAGCCCGGAAACCACAGACCTGAAACTCATGCCCTGAAACTCATGTACTGAATCTCATGCCCTGAAACTCCTGCCCTCAAACCCATGCACTGAAACTCATGCCCTGTATCTCATGCCTTCAAACTCCTGTCCTGAATCACATGCCCTGAAACTCATGCCCTGAATCTCATGTCCTGACACTCCTGTCCTGAATCTCATGCCCTGAAACTCATGCTCTCAAACTCATGCCCTGAAACTCATGCACTGAAACTCATGCCCTTAATCTCATGCCCTGAAACTCATGCCCTGATTCTCCTGCCCTGAAACTCATGCCTTGAATCTCATGCGCAAAATCTCATTACCTTAAACTCAAGCTGTGAATCTCCTGCTCTGAAACTCATGCACTGAATCTCATGCTCTGAAACTCCTGCCCTGAAACTCATGCCCTGAATCTCATGCCCTGAAACTGCTGCTCTGAAACTGCTGCGCTGAATCTCAAGCCCGGAAACCACAGACCTGAAACTCATGCCCTGAAACTCATGTACTGAATCTCATGCCCTGAAACTCATGTCCTGAATCTCATGCCCTGAATCTCATGCCCTGAAACTCCTGCCCTCAAACTCATGCACTGAAACTCATGCCCTGAATCTCCTGTCCTGAAACTCATCCCCTGAATGTCATGCTCTGAAACTCAAGCCCTGAATCTCCTGCCCTGAAACCCATGCCCTGAAACTCATGCCATGAATCTCATGCCCTGAAATTCCTGCCCTGAAACTCATGCCCTGAATCTCATGCAATGAAACTCCTGCCATGAAACTCCTGCCCTGAAACTGCTGCCCTAAATCTCAAGCCCTGAAACCACAGACCTGAAACTCATGCCCTGAAAGTCATGTCCTGAATCTCATGCCCTGAAACTCATGCCCTGAATCTCATGACCTGAAACTCATGCCCTGAATCTCCTGTCCTGAAAATCATGCCCTGAATCTCATGCCCTGAATCTCATGCCCTGAAATTCATGCACTGAAACTCATCCCCTGAATCTCATGCTCTGAAACTCAAGCCCTGATTCTCCTGCTCTGAAACTCATGCCCTGAAACTCATGCCTTGAATCTCATGCCCTGAAACTGCTGCGCTGAATCTCAAGCCTGCAAACCACAGACCTGAAACTCATGCCCTGAAACTCATGTACTGAATCTCATGCCCTGAAACTCATGTCCTGAATCTCATGCCCTGAAACTCCTGCACTCAAACTCATGCCCTGAAACTCATGCACTGAAACTCATGCCCTGAATCTCATTCGCTGAAACTCCTGTCCTGAATCTCATGTCCTGAATCTCATGCCCTGAAACTCATGCCCTGAATCTCATGCCCTGAAACTCCTGCACTGAAACTCATGCCATGAATCTCATATCCTGAAACTCACGCCCTGAATTACATGCCGTACAACTCCTGCCCTGAAACTCATGCCCTGAATCTCATGCCGTGAAACTCATGCCCTGATTCTCCTGCCCTGAAACTCATGCCCTGAATCTCATGCCCTGAAACTTCTGCCCAGAAACTCATGCACTGAATCTCATGCGCTAAATCTCATGACCTTAAACTCAAGCCGTGAATCTCCTGCCCTGAAACTCATGCCCTGAATCTCATGCTCTGAAACTCCTGCCCTGAAACTCATGCACTGAAAGACATGCCATGAAATTCTTGCACTGAAACTCTTGCACTGAAACACCTGCCTGAATCTCCTGCCCTGAATCTCCTGCCCTGAAACTGCTGCCCAGAATCTCAAGCCCTGAAACCACAGACCTGAAACCCATGCCCTGAAACTCATGTCGTGAGTCTCATGCCCTGAAACTCATGCCGTGAAACTCATGCCCTGAAACTCATGCACTGAAACTCATGCCCTGAATCTCATGTCCTGACACTCCTGTCCTGAATCTCATGCCCTGAAACTCATGCTCTCAAACTCATGCCCTGAAACTCATGCACTGAAACTCATGCCCTTAATCTCATGCCCTGAAACTCATGCCCTGATTCTCCTGCCCTGAAACTCATGCCTTGAATCTCATGCGCAAAATCTCATGACCTTAAACTCAAGCTGTGAATCTCCTGCTCTGAAACTCATGCACTGAATCTCATGCCCTGAAACTCATGCCCTGAAACTCATGCCCTGAATCTCCTGCCCTGAAACTGCTGCTCTGAAACTGCTGCGCTGAATCTCAAGCCCGGAAACCACAGACCTGAAACTCATGCCCTGAAACTCATGTCCTGAATCTCCTGCCCTGAAACTCCTGCCCTCAAACCCCTGTCCTGAATCACATGCCATGAAACTCACGCCCTGATTCTCATCCCTGAAACTACTGCACTGAAACTCATGTCCTGAATCTCATGCCCTGAAACTGCTGCCCTGAATATCATGCCATGAATCTCATATCCTGAAACTCATGCCCTGAATTACATGCCCTGAAACTCCTTCACTGAAACTCATGCCCTGAAACTCATGCCCTGAATAGCATGCCCTGAAACTCAAACCCTGAATCTCCTGCCCTGAAACTCATGCCCTAAATCTCATACCCTGAAACTCCTGCCCTGAAACTCATGCACTGAAACTCATGCCCTGTTCACATGCCCTAAAACTCCTGTCCTAAATCATCTGCCCAGAAACTCATGCCCTGAATCACATGCCCTGAAATTCCTGCCCTGAATCTCATGCCCTGAAACTCATGCCCTGCATCACATGCCCTGAAACTCCTGCTCTGAATCTCATGCCCTGAAACTCCTGCCCGCAAACTCATACACTGAAACTAATGCCCTGAAACTCATGCCCTGAATCTCATGCCCTGAAACTCCTGCCCTGAATCATCTGCCCAGAAACTCATGCCCTGAATCACATGCCCTGAAATTCCTGCCCTGAATCTCATGCCCTGAAACTCATGCCCTGCATCACATGCCCTGAAACTCCTGCCCTCATACTCATACACTGAAACTCATGCACTGACATTCATGCCCTAAATCTCATGCCTTGAAACTCCTGTCCTGAATCTAATGCCCTGAAACTCATGCCCTGAATCTCATGCCCTGAAACTCCTGCACTGAAATTCATGCCCTAAATCTCATACCCTGAAAATCCTGCCCTGAAACTCATGCACTGAAACTCATGCCCTGAATTACATGCCCTAAAACTCCTGTCCTGAATCTCATGCCCTGAAACTCATGCCCTGAATCTCATGCCCTGAAACTCTTGCACTGAAACTCATGCCATGAATCTCATATCCTGAAACTCACGCCCTGAATTACATGCCCGGAAACTCCTGCCCTGAAAATCATGCCCAGAATATCATGTCCTGAATCTCATGCCCTGAAACTCCTGTCCTGAATCTCATGCTCTGAAACTCCTGCCCTGAAATTCATGCTCTGAAACTCCTGCCCTGAAACTCATGCACTGAAAGACTTGCCCTGAAACTCTTGCACTGAAAATCTTGCACTGAAATACCTGCCTGAATCACCTGCCTGAATCTCCTGCCCTGAAACTGCTGCCCTGAATCTCAAGCCCTGAAACCACAGACCTGAAACCCATGCCCTGAAACTCATGTCGTGAATCTCATGCCCTGAAGCTCATGCCCTGAAATTCATGCACTGAATCTCATGCCGTGAAACTCATGCCCTGAAACTCATGCACTGAAACTCATGCCCTGAATCTCATGCCCTGAAACTCCTGTCCTGAATCTCATGCCCTGAAACTCATGCTCTCAAACTCATGCACTGAAACTCATGCTCTGAATCTCCTGCCCTGAAACACCTGCACTGAAACACGTGCCCTAAAACACCTGCCTTGAAACTCAAGCCCCGAATCTCATGCCCTCAATCTCCAGCCCTGAATCTCTTGCCTTGAAACTCATGCCCTGAATCTCATGCCCTCAAACTCTTGCACTGAAACACCTTCCCTAAAACACATGCCCTGAATGTCATGACCTGAAATTCCTGCCCTGACACTCATGCCCTGAAACTCATGCCATGAATCTCATGCCCTGAAATTCCTGCCCTGAAACTCATGCCCTGAATCTCATGCCCTGAAACTCCTGCCATGAAAATCCTGCCCTGAAACTGCTGCCCTGAATCTCAAGCCCTGAAACCACAGACCTGAAACTCATGCCCTGAAACTCACGTCCTGAATCTCATGCCCTGAATCTCATGCCCTGAAATTCATGCACTGAAACTCATCCCCTGAATCTCATGCTCTGAAACTCAAGCCCTGATTCTCCTGCTCTGAATCTCCTGTCTTGAAAATCATGCCCTGAATCTCATGCCCTGAAATTCATGCACTGAAACTCATCCCCTGAATCTCATGCTCTGAAACTCAAGCCCTGATTCTCCTGCCCTGAAACTCATGCCCTGAAACTCATGCCCTGAATCTCATGCCCTGAAACTGCTGCTCTGAAACTGCTGCGCTGAATCTCAAGCCCGGAAACCACAGACCTGAAACTCATGCCCTGAAACTCATGTACTGAATCTCATGCCCTGAAACTCCTGCCCTCAAACCCATGCACTGAAACTCATGCCCTGTATCTCATGCCTTCAAACTCCTGTCCTGAATCACATGCCCTGAAACTCATGCCCTGAATCTCATCCCTGAAACTGCTGCACTGAAACTCATGTCCTGAAACTCATGCCCTGAAACTGCTGCGCTGAATATCATGCCATGAATCTCATATCCTGAAACTCATGCCCTGAATCACATGCCCTGAAACTCCTTCACTGAAAATCATGCCCTGAAACTCATGCACTGAAACTCATGCCCTGAATCTCATGCCCTGAAACTCCTGTCCTGAATCTCATGCCCTGAAACTCATGCCCTGAATCTCATGCCCTGAAACTCTTGCAGTGAAACTCATGCCATGAATCTCATATCCTGAAACTCACGCCCTGAATTACATGCCCTGAAACTCCTGCCCTGAAACTCATGCCCTCAAACTCATGCACTGAAACTCATGCTCTGAATCTCCTGCCCTGAAACTCCTACACTGAAACACGTGCCCTAAAACACCTGCCTTGAAACTCAAGCCCCGAATCTCATGCCCTCAATCTCCTACCCTGAATCTCTTGCCTTGAAACTCATGCCCTGAATCTCATGCCCTCAAACTCTTGCACTGAAACACCTGCTCTAAAACACATGCCCTGAATGTCATGCCCTGAAATTCCTGCCCTGAAACTCATGCCCTGAAACTCATGCACTGAAACTCATGCCCTTAATCTCATGCCCTGAAACTCATGCCCTGATTCTCCTGCCCTGAAACTCATGCCTTGAATCTCATGCGCAAAATCTCATGACCTTAAACTCAAGCTGTGAATCTCCTGCTCTGAAACTCATGCACTGAATCTCATGCTCTGAAACTCCTGCCCTGAAACTCATGCCCTGAATCTCATGCCCTGAAACTGCTGCTCTGAAACTGCTGCGCTGAATCTCAAGCCCGGAAACCACAGACCTGAAACTCATGCCCTGAAACTCATGTACTGAATCTCATGCCCTGAAACTCATGTCCTGAATCTCATGCCCTGAATCTCATGCCCTGAATCTCCTGTCCTGAAACTCATCCCCTGAATGTCATGCTCTGAAACTCAAGCCCTGAATCTCCTGCCCTGAAACCCATGCCCTGAAACTCATGCCCTGAATCTCATGCCCTGAAACTGCTGCTCTGAAACTGCTGCGCTGAATCTCAAGCCCGGAAACCACAGACCTGAAACTCATGCCCTGAAACTCATGTCCTGAATCTCCTGCCCTGAAACTCCTGCCCTCAAACCCCTGTCCTGAATCACATGCCATGAAACTCACGCCCTGATTCTCATCCCTGAAACTACTGCACTGAAACTCATGTCCTGAATCTCATGCCCTGAAACTGCTGCCCTGAATATCATGCCATGAATCTCATATCCTGAAACTCATGCCCTGAATTACATGCCCTGAAACTCCTTCACTGAAACTCATGCCCTGAAACTCATGCCCTGAATAGCATGCCCTGAAACTCAAACCCTGAATCTCCTGCCCTGAAACTCATGCCCTAAATCTCATACCCTGAAACTCCTGCCCTGAAACTCATGCACTGAAACTCATGCCCTGTTCACATGCCCTAAAACTCCTGTCCTAAATCATCTGCCCAGAAACTCATGCCCTGAATAACATGCCCTGAAATTCCTGCTCTGAATCTCATGCCCTGAAACTCCTGCCCGCAAACTCATACACTGAAACTAATGCCCTGAAACTCATGCCCTGAATCTCATGCCCTGAAACTCCTGCCCTGAATCATCTGCCCAGAAACTCATGCCCTGAATCACATGCCCTGAAATTCCTGCCCTGAATCTCATGCCCTGAAACTCATGCCCTGCATCACATGCCCTGAAACTCCTGCCCTCATACTCATACACTGAAACTCATGCACTGACATTCATGCCCTAAATCTCATGCCTTGAAACTCCTGTCCTGAATCTAATGCCCTGAAACTCATGCCCTGAATCTCATGCCCTGAAACTCCTGCACTGAAATTCATGCCCTAAATCTCATACCCTGAAAATCCTGCCCTGAAACTCATGCACTGAAACTCATGCCCTGAATTACATGCCCTAAAACTCCTGTCCTGAATCTCATGCCCTGAAACTCATGCCCTGAATCTCATGCCCTGAAACTCTTGCACTGAAACTCATGCCATGAATCTCATATCCTGAAACTCACGCCCTGAATTACATGCCCGGAAACTCCTGCCCTGAAAATCATGCCCAGAATATCATGTCCTGAATCTCATGCCCTGAAACTCCTGTCCTGAATCTCATGCTCTGAAACTCCTGCCCTGAAATTCATGCTCTGAAACTCCTGCCCTGAAACTCATGCACTGAAAGACTTGCCCTGAAACTCTTGCACTGAAAATCTTGCACTGAAATACCTGCCTGAATCACCTGCCTGAATCTCCTGCCCTGAAACTGCTGCCCTGAATCTCAAGCCCTGAAACCACAGACCTGAAACCCATGCCCTGAAACTCATGTCGTGAATCTCATGCCCTGAATCTCATGCCCTCAAACTCTTGCACTGAAACACCTTCCCTAAAACACATGCCCTGAATGTCATGACCTGAAATTCCTGCCCTGACACTCATGCCCTGAAACTCATGCTATGAATCTCATGCCCTGAAATTAATGCCCTGAAACTCATCCCCTGAATCTCATGCTCTGAAACTCAAGCCCTGATTCTCCTGCTCTGAATCTCCTGTCTTGAAAATCATGCCCTGAATCTCATGCCCTGAAATTCATGCACTGAAACTCATCCCCTGAATCTCATGCTCTGAAACTCAAGCCCTGATTCTCCTGCCCTGAAACTCATGCCCTGAAACTCATGCCCTGAATCTCATGCCCTGAAACTGCTGCTCTGAAACTGCTGCGCTGAATCTCAAGCCCGGAAACCACAGACCTGAAACTCATACCCTGAAACTCATGTACTGAATCTCATGCCCTGAAACTCCTGCCCTCAAACCCATGCACTGAAACTCATGCCCTGTATCTCATGCCTTCAAACTCCTGTCCTGAATCACATGCCCTGAAACTCATGCCCTGAATCTCATCCCTGAAACTGCTGCACTGAAACTCATGTCCTGAAACTCATGCCCTGAAACTGCTGCGCTGAATATCATGCCATGAATCTCATATCCTGAAACTCATGCCCTGAATCACATGCCCTGAAACTCCTTCACTGAAAATCATGTCCTGCAACTCATGCACTGAAACTCATGCCCTGAATCTCATGCCCTGAAACTCCTGTCCTGAATCTCATGCCCTGAAACTCATGCCCTGAATCTCATGCCCTGAAACTCTTGCAGTGAAACTCATGCCATGAATCTCATATCCTGAAACTCACGCCCTGAATTACATGCCCTGAAACTCCTGCCCTGAAACTCATGCCCTCAAACTCATGCACTGAAACTCATGCTCTGAATCTCCTGCCCTGAAACTCCTACACTGAAACACGTGCCCTAAAACACCTGCCTTGAAATTCAAGCCCCGAATCTCATGCCCTCAATCTCCTACCCTGAATCTCTTGCCTTGAAACTCATGCCCTGAATCTCATGCCCTCAAACTCTTGCACTGAAACACCTGCCCTAAAACACATGCCCTGAATGTCATGCCCTGAAATTCCTGCCCTGAAACTCATGCCCTGAAACTCATGCACTGAAACTCATGCCCTTAATCTCATGCCCTGAAACTCATGCCCTGATTCTCCTGCCCTGAAACTCATGCCTTGAATCTCATGCGCAAAATCTCATGACCTTAAACTCAAGCTGTGAATCTCCTGCTCTGAAACTCATGCACTGAATCTCATGCTCTGAAACTCCTGCCCTGAAACTCATGCCCTGAATCTCATGCCCTGAAACTGCTGCTCTGAAACTGCTGCGCTGAATCTCAAGCCCGGAAACCACAGACCTGAAACTCATGCCCTGAAACTCATGTACTGAATCTCATGCCCTGAAACTCATGTCCTGAATCTCATGCCCTCAAACTCTTGCACTGAAACACCTGCCCTAAAACACATGCCCTGAATGTCATGCCCTGAAATTCCTGCCCTGAAACTCATGCCCTGAAACTCATGCACTGAAACTCATGCCCTTAATCTCATGCCCTGAAACTCATGCCCTGATTCTCCTGCCCTGAAACTCATGCCTTGAATCTCATGCGCAAAATCTCATGACCTTAAACTCAAGCTGTGAATCTCCTGCTCTGAAACTCATGCACTGAATCTCATGCTCTGAAACTCCTGCCCTGAAACTCATGCCCTGAATCTCATGCCCTGAAACTGCTGCTCTGAAACTGCTGCGCTGAATCTCAAGCCCTGAAACCACAGACCTGAAACTCATGCCCTGAAACTCATGTACTGAATCTCATGCCCTGAAACTCATGTCCTGAATCTCATGCCCTGAATCTCATGCCCTGAATCTCTTGTCCTGAAACTCATCCCCTGAATGTCATGCTCTGAAACTCAAGCCCTGAATCTCCTGCCCTGAAACCCATGCCCTGAAACTCATGCCCTGAATCTCATGCCCTGAAACTGCTGCTCTGAAACTGCTGCGCTGAATCTCAAGCCCGGAAACCACAGACCTGAAACTCATGCCCTGAAACTCATGTCCTGAATCTCCTGCCCTGAAACTCCTGCCCTCAAACCCCTGTCCTGAATCACATGCCATGAAACTCACGCCCTGATTCTCATCCTGAAACTACTGCACTGAAACTCATGTCCTGAATCTCATGCCCTGAAACTGCTGCCCTGAATATCATGCCATGAATCTCATATCCTGAAACTCATGCCCTGAATTTCATGCCCTGAAACTCCTTCACTGAAACTCATGCCCTGAAACTCATGCCCTGAATAGCATGCCCTGAAACTCAAACCCTGAATCTCCTGCCCTGAAACTCATGCCCTAAATCTCATACCCTGAAACTCCTGCCCTGAAACTCATGCACTGAAACTCATGCCCTGTTCACATGCCCTAAAACTCCTGTCCTAAATCATCTGCCCAGAAACTCATGCCCTGAATAACATGCCCTGAAATTCCTGCTCTGAATCTCATGCCCTGAAACTCCTGCCCGCAAACTCATACACTGAAACTAATGCCCTGAAACTCATGCCCTGAATCTCATGCCCTGAAACTCCTGCCCTGAATCATCTGCCCAGAAACTCATGCCCTGAATCACATGCCCTGAAATTCCTGCCCTGAATCTCATGCCCTGAAACTCATGCCCTGCATCACATGCCCTGAAACTCCTGCCCTCATACTCATACACTGAAACTCATGCACTGACATTCATGCCCTAAATCTCATGCCTTGAAACTCCTGTCCTGAATCTAATGCCCTGAAACTCATGCCCTGAATCTCATGCCCTGAAACTCCTGCACTGAAATTCATGCCCTAAATCTCATACCCTGAAAATCCTGCCCTGAAACTCATGCCCTGAATTACATGCCCTAAAACTCCTGTCCTGAATCTCATGCCCTGAAACTCATGCCCTGAATCTCATGCCCTGAAACTCTTGCACTGAAACTCATGCCATGAATCTCATATCCTGAAACTCACGCCCTGAATTACATGCCCGGAAACTCCTGCCCTGAAAATCATGCCCAGAATATCATGTCCTGAATCTCATGCCCTGAAACTCCTGTCCTGAATCTCATGCCCTGAAACTCATGCCCTGAATTACATGCCCTAAAACTCCTGTCCTGAATCTCATGCCCTGAAACTCATGCCCTGAATCTCATGCCCTGAAACTCTTGCACTGAAACTCATGCCCTGAATTACATGCCCGGAAACTCCTGCCCTGAAAATCATGCCCAGAATATCATGTCCTGAATCTCATGCCCTGAAACTCCTGTCCTGAATCTCATGCTCTGCAGCTCATGCCCTGAAACTCATGCACTGAATCTCATGCCGTGAAACTCATGCCCTGAAACTCATGCACTGAAACTCATGCCCTGAATCTCATGCCCTGAAACTCCTGTCCTGAATCTCATGCCCTGAAACACCTGCACTGAAACACGTGCCCTAAAACACCTGCCTTGAAACTCAAGCCCCGAATCTCATGCCCTCAATCTCCAGCCCCGAATCTCTTGCCTTGAAACTCATGCCCTGAATCTCATGCCCTCAAACTCTTGCACTGAAACACCTTCCCTAAAACACATGCCCTGAATGTCATGACCTGAAATTCCTGCCCTGACACTCATGCCCTGAAACTCATGCCATGAATCTCATGTCCTGAAATTCCTGCCCTGAAACTCATGCCCTGAATCTCATGCCCTGAAACTCCTGCCATGAAAATCCTGCCCTGAAACTGCTGCCCTGAATCTCAAGCCCTGAAACCACAGACCTGAAACTCATGCCCTGAAACTCACGTCCTGAATCTCATGCCCTGAATCTCATGCCCTGAAATTCATGCACTGAAACTCATCCCCTGAATCTCATGCTCTGAAACTCAAGCCCTGATTCTCCTGCTCTGAATCTCCTGTCTTGAAAATCATGCCCTGAATCTCATGCCCTGAAATTCATGCACTGAAACTCATCCCCTGAATCTCATGCTCTGAAACTCAAGCCCTGATTCTCCTGCCCTGAAACTCATGCCCTGAAACTCATGCCCTGAATCTCATGCCCTGAAACTGCTGCTCTGAAACTGCTGCGCTGAATCTCAAGCCCGGAAACCACAGACCTGAAACTCATGCCCTGAAACTCATGTACTGAATCTCATGCCCTGAAACTCCTGCCCTCAAACCCATGCACTGAAACTCATGCCCTGTATCTCATGCCTTCAAACTCCTGTCCTGAATCACATGCCCTGAAACTCATGCCCTGAATCTCATCCCTGAAACTGCTGCACTGAAACTCATGTCCTGAATCTCATGCCCTGAAACTGCTGCGCTGAATATCATGCCATGAATCTCATATCCTGAAACTCATGCCCTGAATCACATGCCCTGAAACTCCTTCACTGAAAATCATGCCCTGAAACTCATGCACTGAAACTCATGCCCTGAATCTCATGCCCTGAAACTCCTGTCCTGAATCTCATGCCCTGAAACTCATGCCCTGAATCTCATGCCCTGAAACTCTTGCAGTGAAACTCATGCCATGAATCTCATATCCTGAAACTCACGCCCTGAATTACATGCCCTGAAACTCCTGCCCTGAAACTCATGCCCTCAAACTCATGCACTGAAACTCATGCTCTGATTCTCCTGCCCTGAAACTCCTACACTGAAACACGTGCCCTAAAACACCTGCCTTGAAACTCAAGCCCCGAATCTCATGCCCTCAATCTCCTACCCTGAATCTCTTGCCTTGAAACTCATGCCCTGAATCTCATGCCATCAAACTCTTGCACTGAAACACCTGCCCTAAAACACATGCCCTGAATGTCATGCCCTGAAATTCCTGCCCTGAAACTCATGCCCTGAAACTCATGCACTGAAAATCATGCCCTTAATCTCATGCCCTGAAACTCATGCCCTGATTCTCCTGCCCTGAAACTCTTGCCTTGAATCTCATGCGCAAAATCTCATGACCTTAAACTCAAGCCGTGAATCTCCTGCTCTGAAACTCATGCACTGAATCTCATGCTCTGAAACTCCTGCCCTGAAACTCATGCCCTGAATCTCATGCCCTGAAACTGCTGCTCTGAAACTGCTGCGCTGAATCTCAAGCCCGGAAACCACAGACCTGAAACTCATGCCCTGAAACTCATGTACTGAATCTCATGCCCTGAAACTCATGTCCTGAATCTCATGCCCTGAATCTCATGCCCTGAAACTCCTGCCCTCAAACTCATGCACTGAAACTCATGCCCTGAATCTCCTGTCCTGAAACTTATCCCCTGAATGTCATGCTCTGAAACTCAAGCCCTGATTCTCCTGCCCTGAAACCCATGCCCTGAAACTCATGCCCTGAATCTCATGCCCTGAAACTGCTGCTATGAAACTGCTGCGCTGAATCTCAAGCCCGGAAACCACAGACCTGAAATTCATGCCCTGAAACTCATGTCCTGAATCTCCTGCCCTGAAACTCCTGCCCTCAAACCCCTGTCCTGAATCACATGCCCTGAAATTCACGCCCTGATTCTCATCCCTGAAACTACTGCACTGAAACTCATGTCCTGAATCTCATGCCCTGAAACTGCTGCCCTGAATATCATGCCATGAATCTCATATCCTGAAACTCATGCCCTGAATTACATGCCCTGAAACTCCTTCACTGAAACTCATGCCCTGAAACTCATGCCCTGAATAGCATGCCCTGAAACTCAAACCCTGAATCTCCTGCCCTGAAACTCATGCCCTAAATCTCATACCCTGAAACTCCTGCCCTGAAACTCATGCACTGAAACTCATGCCCTGTTCACATGCCCTAAAACTCCTGTCCTAAATCATCTGCCCAGAAACTCATGCCCTGAATAACATGCCCTGAAATTCCTGTTCTGAATCTCATGCCCTGAAACTCCTGCCCGCAAACTCATACACTGAAACTAATGCCCTGAAACTCATGCCCTGAATCTCATGCCCTGAAACTCCTGCCCTGAATCATCTGCCCAGAAACTCATGCCCTGAATCACATGCACTGAAATTCCTGCCCTGAATCTCATGCCCTGAAACTCATGCCCTGCATCACATGCCCTGAAACTCCTGCCCTCATACTCATACACTGAAACTCATGCACTGACATTCATGCCCTAAATCTCATGCCTTGAAACTCCTGTCCTGAATCTAATGCCCTGAAACTCATGCCCTGAATCTCATGCCCTGAAACTCCTGCACTGAAATTCATGCCCTAAATCTCATACCCTGAAAATCCTGCCCTGAAACTCATGCACTGAAACTCATGCCCTGAATTACATGCCCTAAAACTCCTGTCCTGAATTACATGCCCGGAAATTCCTGCCCTGAAAATCATGCCCAGAATATCATGTCCTGAATCTCATGCCCTGAAACTCCTGTCCTGAATCTCATGCTCTGAAACTCCTGCCCTGAAATTCATGCTCTGAAACTCCTGCCCTGAAACTAATGCACTGAAAGACTTGCCCTGAAACTCTTGCACTGAAAATCTTGCACTGAAATACCTGCCTGAATCACCTGCCTGAATCTCCTGCCCTGAAACTGCTGCCCTGAATCTCAATCCCTGAAACCACAGACCTGAAACCCATGCCCTGAAACTCATGTCGTGAATCTCATGCCCTGAAGCTCATGCCCTGAAACTTATGCACTGAATCTCATGCCGTGAAACTCATGCCCTGAAACTCATGCACTGAAACTCATGCCCTGAATCTCATGCCTTGAAACTCCTGTCCTGAATCTCATGCCCTGAAACTCATGCTCTCAAACTCATGCACTGAAACTCATGCTCTGAATCTCCTGCCCTGAAACACCTGCACTGAAACACGTGCCCTAAAACACCTACCTTGAAACTCAAGCCCCGAATCTCATGCCCTCAATCTCCAGCCCTGAATCTCTTGCCTTGAAACTCATGCCCTGAATCTCATGCCCTCAAACTCTTGCACTGAAACACCTTCCCTAAAACACATGCCCTGAATGTCATGACCTGAAATTCCTGCCCTGACACTCATGCCCTGAAACTCATGCCATGAATCTCATGCCCTGAAATTCCTGCCCTGAAACTCATGCCCTGAATCTCATGCCCTGAAACTCCTGCCATGAAAATCCTGCCCTGAAACTGCTGCCCTGAATCTCAAGCCCTGAAACCACAGACCTGAAACTCATGCCCTGAAACTCACGTCCTGAATCTCATGCCCTGAATCTCATGCCCTGAAATTCATGCACTGAAACTCATCCCCTGAATCTCATGCTCTGAAACTCAAGCCCTGATTCTCCTGCTCTGAATCTCCTGTCCTGAAAATCATGCCCTGAATCTCATGCCCTGAAATTCATGCACTGAAACTCATCCCCTGAATCTCATGCTCTGAAACTCAAGCCCTGATTCTCCTGCCCTGAAACTCATGCCCTGAAACTCATGCCCTGAATCTCATGCCCTGAAACTGCTGCTCTGAAACTGCTGCGCTGAATCTCAAGCCCGGAAACCACAGACCTGAAACTCATGCCCTGAAACTCATGTACTGAATCTCATGCCCTGAAACTCCTGCCCTCAAACCCATGCACTGAAACTCATGCCCTGTATCTCATGCCTTCAAACTCCTGTCCTGAATCACATGCCCTGAAACTCATGCCCTGAATCTCATCCCTGAAACTGCTGCACTGAAACTCATGTCCTGAATCTCATGCCCTGAAACTGCTGCGCTGAATATCATGCCATGAATCTCATATCCTGAAACTCATGCCCTGAATCACATGCCCTGAAACTCCTTCACTGAAAATCATGCCCTGAAACTCATGCACTGAAACTCATGCCCTGAATCTCATGCCCTGAAACTCCTGTCCTGAATCTCATGCCCTGAAACTCATGCCCTGAATCTCATGCCCTGAAACTCTTGCAGTGAAACTCATGCCATGAATCTCATATCCTGAAACTCACGCCCTGAATTACATGCCCTGAAACTCCTGCCCTGAAACTCATGCCCTCAAACTCATGCACTGAAACTCATGCTCTGAATCTCCTGCCCTGAAACTCCTACACTGAAACACGTGCCCTAAAACACCTGCCTTGAAACTCAAGCCCCGAATCTCATGCCCTCAATCTCCTACCCTGAATCTCTTGCCTTGAAACTCATGCCCTGAATCTCATGCCCTCAAACTCTTGCACTGAAACACCTGCCCTAAAACACATGCCCTGAATGTCATGCCCTGAAATTCCTGCCCTGAAACTCATGCCCTGAAACTCATGCCATGAATCTCATGCCCTGAAACTCCTGCCATGAAACTCCTGCCCTGAAACTGCTGCCCTGAATCTCAAGCCCTGAAACCACAGACCTGAAACTCATGCCCTGAAACTCACGTCCTGAATCTTATGCCCTGAAACTCATGCCCTGAATCTCCTGTCCTGAAAATCATGCCCTGAATCTCATGCCCTGAATCTCATGCCCTGAATCTCCTGCTCTGAAACACATGCCCTGAAACTCATGCCCTGAAACTGCTGTTCTGAAACTGCTGCGCTGAATCTCAAGCCTGCAAACCACAAACCTGAAACTCATGCCCTGAAACTCATGTACAGAATCTCATGCCCTGAAACTCATGTCCTGAATCTCATGCCCTGAAACTCCTGCTCTCAAACTCATGCACTGAAACTCAAGCCCTGAATCTCATTCGCTGAAACTCCTGTCCTGAATCTCATGTCCTGAATCTCATGCCCTGAAACTCATGCCCTGAATCTCATGCCCTGAAACTCCTGCACTGAAACTCATGCCATGAATCTCATATCCTGAAACTCACGCCCTGAATTACATGCCGTAAAACTCCTGCCCTGAAACTCATGCCCTGAATCTCATGCCGTGAAACTCATGCCCTGATTCTCCTGCCCTGAAACTCATGCCCTGAATCTCATGCCCTGAAACTTCTACCCTGAAACTCATGCACTGAATCTCATGCGCTAAATCTCATGCCCTTAAACTCAAGCCGTGAATCTCCTGCCCTGAAACTCATGCCCTGAATCTCATGCTCTGAAACTCCTGCCCTGAAACTCATGCACTGAAAGACATGCCATGAAATTCTTGCACTGAAACTCTTGCACTGAAACACCTGCCTGAATCTCCTGCCCTGAATCTCCTGCCCTGAAACTGCTGCCCTGAATCTCAAGCCCTGAAACCACAGACCTGAAACCCATGCCCTGAAACTCATGTCGTGAGTCTCATGCCCTGAAACTCATGCCGTTTAACTCATGCCCTGAAACTCATGCACTGAAACTCATGCCCTGAATCTCATGCCCTGACACTCCTGTCCTGAATCTCATGCCCTGAATCTCATGCTCTCAAACTCATGCCCTGAAACTCATGCACTGAAACTCATGCCCTTAATCTCATGCCGTGAAACTCATGCCCTGATTCTCCTGCCCTGAAACTCATGCCTTGAATCTCATGCGCAAAATCTCATGTCCTTAAACTCAAGCCGTGAATCTCCAGCTCTGAAACTCATGCACTGAATCTCATGCTCTGAAACTCCTGCCCTGAAACTCATGCCCTGAATCTCATGCCCTGAAACTCCTGCCATGAAAATCCTGCCCTGAAACTGCTGCCCTGAATCTCAAGCCCTGAAACCACAGACCTGAAACTCATGCCCTGAAACTCACGTCCTGAATCTCATGCCCTGAATCTCATGCCCTGAAATTCATGCACTGAAACTCATCCCCTGAATCTCATGCTCTGAAACTCAAGCCCTGATTCTCCTGCTCTGAATCTCCTGTCCTGAAAATCATGCCCTGAATCTCATGCCCTGAAATTCATGCACTGAAACTCATCCCCTGAATCTCATGCTCTGAAACTCAAGCCCTGATTCTCCTGCCCTGAAACTCATGCCCTGAATCTCATGCCCTGAAACTGCTGCTCTGAAACTGCTGCGCTGAATCTCAAGCCCGGAAACCACAGACCTGAAACTCATGCCCTGAAACTCATGTACTGAATCTCATGCCCTGAAACTCCTGCCCTCAAACCCATGCACTGAAACTCATGCCCTGTATCTCATGCCTTCAAACTCCTGTCCTGAATCACATGCCCTGAAACTCATGCCCTGAATCTCATCCCTGAAACTGCTGCACTGAAACTCATGTCCTGAATCTCATGCCCTGAAACTGCTGCGCTGAATATCATGCCATGAATCTCATATCCTGAAACTCATGCCCTGAATCACATGCCCTGAAACTCCTTCACTGAAAATCATGCCCTGAAACTCATGCACTGAAACTCATGCCCTGAATCTCATGCCCTGAAACTCCTGTCCTGAATCTCATGCCCTGAAACTCATGCCCTGAATCTCATGCCCTGAAACTCTTGCAGTGAAACTCATGCCATGAATCTCATATCCTGAAACTCACGCCCTGAATTACTTGCCCTGAAACTCCTGCCCTGAAACTCATGCCCTCAAACTCATGCACTGAAACTCATGCTCTGAATCTCCTGCCCTGAAACTCCTACACTGAAACACGTGCCCTAAAACACCTGCCTTGAAACTCAAGCCCCGAATCTCATGCCCTCAATCTCCTACCCTGAATCTCTTGCCTTGAAACTCATGTCCTGAACCTCATGCCCTCAAACTCTTGCACTGAAACACCTGCCCTAAAACACATGCCCTGAATGTCAAGCCCTGAAATTCCTGCCCTGAAACTCATGCCCTGAAACTCATGCCATGAATCTCATGCCCTGAAACTCCTGCCATGAAACTCCTGCCCTGAAACTGCTGCCCTGAATCTCAAGCCCTGAAACCACAGACCTGAAACTCATGCCCTGAAACTCACGTCCTGAATCTTATGCCCTGAAACTCATGCCCTGAATCTCCTGTCCTGAAAATCATGCCCTGAATCTCATGCCCTGAATCTCATGCCCTGAATCTCCTGCTCTGAAACACATGCCCTGAAACTCATGCCCTGAATCTCATGCCCTGAAACTGCTGTTCTGAAACTGCTGCGCTGAATCTCAAGCCTGCAAACCACAAACCTGAAACTCATGCCCTGAAACTCATGCACTGAATCTCATGCCCTGAAACTCATGTCCTGAATCTCATGCCCTGAAACTCCTGCTCTCAAACTCATGCACTGAAACTCATGCCCTGAATCTCATTCGCTGAAACTCCTGTCCTGAATCTCATGTCCTGAATCTCATGCCCTGAAACTCATGCCCTGAATCTCATGCCCTGAAACTCCTGCACTGAAACTCATGCCATGAATCTCATATCCTGAAACTCACGCCCTGAATTACATGCCGTAAAACTCCTGCCCTGAAACTCATGCCCTGAATCTCATGCCGTGAAACTCATGCCCTGATTCTCCTGCCCTGAAACTCATGCCCTGAATCTCATGCCCTGAAACTTCTACCCTGAAACTCATGCACTGAATCTCATGCGCTAAATCTCATGCCCTTAAACTCAAGCCGTGAATCTCCTGCCCTGAAACTCATGCCCTGAATCTCATGCTCTGAAACTCCTGCCCTGAAACTCATGCACTGAAAGACATGCCATGAAATTCTTGCACTGAAACTCTTGCACTGAAACACCTGCCTGAATCTCCTGCCCTGAATCTCCTGCCCTGAAACTGCTGCCCTGAATCTCAAGCCCTGAAACCACAGACCTGAAACCCATGCCCTGAAACTCATGTCGTGAGTCTCATGCCCTGAAACTCATGCCGTTTAACTCATGCCCTGAAACTCATGCACTGAAACTCATGCCCTGAATCTCATGCCCTGACACTCCTGTCCTGAATTTCATGCCCTGAAACTCATGCTCTCAAACTCATGCCCTGAAACTCATGCACTGAAACTCATGCCCTTAATCTCATGCCCTGAAACTCATGCCCTGATTCTCCTGCCCTGAAACTCATGCCTTGAATCTCATGCGCAAAATCTCATGACCTTAAACTCAAGCCGTGAATCTCCAGCTCTGAAACTCATGCACTGAATCTCATGCTCTGAAACTCCTGCCCTGAAACTCATGCCCTGAATCTCATGCCCTGAAATTGCTGCTCTGAAACTGCTGCGCTGAATCTCAAGCCCGGAAACCACAGAGCTGAAACTCATGCCCTGAAACTCATGAACTGTATCTCATGCCCTGAAACTCATGTCCTGAATCTCATGCCCTGAATCTCATGCCCTGAAACTCCTGCCCTCAAACTCATGCACTGAAACTCATGCCTGAATCTCCTGCCCTGAATCTCCTGCCCTGAAACTGCTGCCCTGAATCTCAAGCCCTGAAACCACAGACCTGAAACCCATGCCCTGAAAATCATGTCGTGTATCTCATGCCCTGAAGCTCATGCCCTGAAACTCATGCCCTGAATCTCATGCCGTGAAACTCATGCCCTGAAACTCATCCCTGAAACTACTGCACTGAAACTCATGTCCTGAATCTCATGCCCTGAAACTGCTGCCCTGAATATCATGCCATGAATCTCATATCCTGAAACTCATGCCCTGAATTACATGCCCTGAAACTCCTTCACTGAAACTCATGCCCTGAAACTCATGCCCTGAATATCATGCCCTGAAACTCAAACACTGAATCTCCTGCCCTGAAACTCATGCCCTAAATCTCATACCCTGAAACTCCTGCCCTGAAACTCATGCACTGAAACTCATGCCCTGTTCACATGCCCTAAAACTCCTGTCCTAAATCATCTGCCCAGAAACTCATGCCCTGAATAACATGCCCTGAAATTCCTGCTCTGAATCTCAAGCCCTGAAACTCCTGCCCGCAAACTCATACACTGAAACTAATGCCCTGAAACTCATGCCATGAATCTCATGCCCTGAAACTCCTGCCCTGAATCTCATGCCCTGAAACTCTTGCACTGAAACTCATGCCATGAATCTCATATCCTGAAACTCACGCCCTGAATTACATGCCCGGAAACTCCTGCCCTGAAAATCATGCCCAGAATATCATGTCCTGAATCTCATGCCCTGAAACTCCTGTCCTGAATCTCATGCTCTGAAACTCCTGCCCTGAAATTCATGCTCTGAAACTCCTGCCCTGAAACTCATGCACTGAAAGACTTGCCCTGAAACTCTTGCACTGAAAATCTTGCACTGAAATACCTGCCTGAATCACCTGCCTGAATCTCCTGCCCTGAAACTGCTGCCCTGAATCTCAAGCCCTGAAACCACAGACCTGAAACCCATGCCCTGAAACTCATGTCGTGAATCTCATGCCCTGAAGCTCATGCCCTGAAACTCATCGCTGTGTTCTCGCACAACATCCCCTATATCACTGTATTTTTGCGCATGTCCCATAGCGTCCCCTATATCGCTGTGTTTTCTCGTCCCTCTGATACATTCCCCTGTATCGCCGTGGTTTCGCACACATCCCATAGGTTCCACTATGTTGCCCTGTTTTTGCGCACCTCTCATGTTTTTCCCTATATCACGGTGTTTTCGCGCACTTCTCATAGCATCCCCTATATCGCTGTGCCTTCGCGCACCTCTCATAACTTCCCCTGTATCGCCCTGTTTTCGCGCACCTCCCATACCTTCCCCAATATCGCTGTGTTTTCGTGCACCTCTCATACCTTCCCTTATCTCGCTGTGTTTTCACGCACCTCTCATAACTTCTCCTATAGCACTGTATTTTTGTGCAGCTCTTATACCTTCCCCTATATTGCCGTATTTTCATGCACATCTCATAGCGTCCCCTATATCGCTGTGTATTCGCGCACCTCCCATAGCATCCCTTATATTGCTGTGCCCTCGCACACCTCTCATACCTTCCCCTATATCGCCCTGTTTTCGCGCACCTACCATACCTTCCCCAAAATCGCTGTGTTTTCATGCACCTCTCATACCTCCCCCTATATCGCTGTCTTTTCATGCACCTCTCATAATTTCTCCTATATCGCCGTATTTTTGCACACCTCTCATAGCTTTCCCAATATCGCCGCGTTTTCATGCACATCTCTTAACGTCCCATATATCGCTGTGTTTTCGCGCAACTGCCATAGCATCCCCTATATCGCTGTGCCTTCGTGCACCTTTCTTACCTTCCCTTATGTCGCCCTGTTTTCGCACACCTCCCATACCGTCCCCTATATCGCTGTATTTTCGCACACCTCTCATGGCTTCCCCAATATCGCCATGTTTTCATACACATCTCATAACGTCTCCTATATCTCTGTGTATTCACGCACCTCCCATAGCATCCCCTATATCGCTGTGCCTTCGGGCATCGCTCATACCTTCCCCTATATCGCCCTGTTTCCCGTGCACCTCCCATGGCTTCGCCTACATCGCTGTGTTTTTGCGCATCTCTCATACCTTCCCCTATATCGCCGTGGTTTCGCGCACCTCTCATTTCTTCACCTATATCGCTGTGTTTCCACTCCTCTCATTACTTCCCCCATATCGCTCTGTTTTCTCGCACTTTTGATACAGTTCCCTGTATCAACGTGTTTTCGCGCACCTCTCATAATTTCACCTATATCGCCGTGCTCTTGCACACCTCTCATATCTTCCCCTATATCACTGTGTTTTCGCGCACGTCCAATAGCGTCCCCTATATCGCTCTATTTTCACGCACCTCTCATGTGTTCCTCTATATCCCTGTGTTTTCGTGCATCTCCCATACCATCCCCTATATCACTGTGTTTTCGTGTACCTCTCATACCTCCCCTTTTATCGCTGTGTTTTCACGCACCTCTCATAACTTCCCCTTTATTGCTGTATTTTTGCGCACCTCTCATAACTTCCCCTATATTGCCGTGTTTTTATGCACATCTCATAACATCCCCTATATCGCTGTGTATTCGCGCACCTCCCATAGCATCCCCTATATCGCTGTGCCTTCGTGCACCTCTCATACCTTCCCCTATATCGCCCTGTTTTCGCACACATCGCATACCTTCCACTATATTGCCCTGTTTTCGCGCACCTCTCATGTCTTCCCCTATATCGCTGTGTTTTCTCGCACCTCTCATACCTTCCCCTATATCGCCCTGTTTTCGCACACATCCCATACCTTCCACTATATTGCCCTGTTTTCGCGCACCTCTCATGTCTTCCACTACATCGCTGTGTTTTCTGGCACCTCTGATGCATTCCCCTGTAACACCAAGTTTTCGCGCACCTCTCATACTTTCCCCTATATCGCCGTGTTTACGCGCACCTCTCATACCTGCCCCTATATCGCCATGTTTTTATGCACATCTCAAACCGTCTCCTATATCGCTGTGTTTTTGCGCACCTCCCATAGCATCCCCTATATCGCCGTGCCTTGAGCACCTCTCATAGCTTCCCCTATATCGCTGTCTTTTCGCGCACATCCCATAGATTCACCTTTATCGCTGTGTTATTGCTCACCTCTCATAGCTTCCCCTGTATCGCCGTGTTTTTGCTCACCTCTCATAGCTTCCCCTATATCGCCATGTTTTCGCGCGCCTTTCATGTCTTCACCTAGATCGCTATGTACTCCATCCTCTCAATACTTCCCCTATACCGCTGTGTTTTCTCGCACATCTGATACATTCTCCCGTATCGCCGTGTTTTCGCACACCTGTCATAATTTCCCCTATATTGCCCTGTTTTCGTGCACCTCTCATGTATTCCACTAATTAGCTGTGTTTTCTGGCACCTCTGATGCATTCCCCTGTAACGCCAAGTTTTCGCGCACCTCTCATACTTTCCCCTATATCGCCGTATTTCCGCGCACCTCATATCGTCATCTCATACCGTCTCCTATATCGCTGTGTTTTCGCACACCTCCCATAGCATCCCCTATATCGCTGTGCCTTCGTGAACCTCTCATACCTTCCCCTATATTGCTGTGTTTTCACGCACCTCTCTTAACTTCTCCTATATCGCTGTGTTTTTGCACTCCTCTCATACCTTCCCCTATATCGCTGTGTCTTCAGGCACCTCTCATGTCTTCCCCAATATCGCCGTGTATTCATGCACATCTCATACCGTCCCGTATATTGCTGTGTTTTCGGCACCTCCCATAGCTTCGCCTACATCGCTGTTTTCGCGCACATCCCGTAGCTTCATCACTGTGTTATTGCTCACCTCTCACAGCTTACCCTATATCGCCGTGTTTTCGCACACCTCGCATGCCTTCACCTATATCGCTATGTTTTCGCTCCTATATTACTTCCCCTATATCGCTGTGTTTTCTCGCACCTCTGATACATTCTCCTGTATTGCCATGTTTTCGCGCACCTCTTACAATTTCCCCTATATCGCCGTGTTCTCACACACCTCTCATACCTTCCCCTATATCACTGTTTTTTTGCGCATGTCCCATAGCGTCCCCTATATCGCTGTGTTTTCTCGCCCCTCTGATACATTCCCCTGTATCGCCGTGGTTTCGCACACATCCCATAGGTTCCACTATGTTGCCCTGTTTTTGCGCACCTCTCATGTTTTCCCCTATATCACGGTGTTTTCGCGCACTTCTCATAGCATCCCCTATATCGCTGTGCCTTCGCGCACCTCTCATAACTTCCCCTATATCGCCCTGTTTTCGCGCACCTCCCATACCTTCCCCAATATCGCTGTGTTTTCGCGCACCTCTCATATCTTCCCCTGTATCGCCCTGTTTTCGCGCACCTCCTATACCTTCCCTTATATCACTGCGTTTTCGTGCACCTTTCATACCTTCCCCTATATCGCTGTGTTTTCGCACACCTCTCATAACTTCTCCTATATCGCTGTGTTTTGTGCACCTCTCATACCTTCCCTAATATCACTGCGTTTTCATGCACATCTCATCACGTCCACTATATCGCTGTGTATTCACGCACCTCCCATAGCATCCCCTATTCCGCTGTGCCTTGCGAACCTCTCATAGGTTCCACTATGTCGCTGTGTTTTTGCTCACCTCTCATAGCTTTCCCTATATTGCCATGTTTTCGTGTACCTCTCATGTCTTCACCTCGATCGCTATGTATTCGATCCTCTCAATACTTCCCCTATATCTCTGTGTTTTCTCGCACATCTGATACATTCTCCCGTATCGCCGTGTTTTCGCACACCTCTCATAATTTCCCCTATTTCGCCGTCTTCTCGCGCACCTCTCATAACTTCCCCTATGTTTTCCCCTGTGTTTTCGCGCATGTCCCATTGCGTCCCCTATATCGCTGTGTTTTCGCACACATCCCATATCTTCGCCTACATCGCTGTTTTCGCGCATATCCCATAGCTTCACCTTGATCACCGTGTTATTGCTCACCTCTCATAGCTTACCCTGTATCGCCATGCTTTCGCGCACCTAGCATGTCTTAACCTATATCGCTATGTTTTCACTCCTATCATGACTTCCCCTATATCGCTGTGCTTTCTCGCACCTCTGATACATTCTCCTGTATTGCCATGTTTTCGCGCACCTCTTAGAATTTCCCCTATATCGCCGTGTTCTCACACACCTCTCATACCTTCCCCTATATCACTGTCTTTTTGCTCATGTCCTATAGCGTCCCCTATATCGCTGTGTTTTCTCGCACCTCTGATACTTTCCCCTGTATCGCCGTGGTTTCGCGCACCTCTCATAACTTCTCCTATATCGCTGTATTTTTGCGCAGCTCTTATACCTTCCCCTATATTGCCGTGTTTTCATGCACATCTCATAATGTCCCCTATATCGCTGCGTATTCGCGCACCTCCCATAGCATCCCTTATATTGCTGTGTCTTCGCGCACCTCTCATACCTTCCTCTATATCGCCCTGTTTTCGCGCACATTCCATAACTTTCCCTATATCACTGTGTTTTCATGCACCTCTCATACCTCCCCCTATATCGCTGTGTTTTCACTCACCTCTCATAATTTCTCCTATATCGCCATATTTTTGCACACCACTCATGGCTTCCCCAATATCGCCGTGTTTTCATGCACATCTATTATCCTCCCATATATCGCTGTGTATTCACGCACATGCCATAGCATCCCCTATCTCGCTGTGACTTCGCGCACCTCTCATACCTTCCCTTATGTTGCCCTGTTTTTGCACACCTCCCATAGCGTCGCCTATATCGCTGAATTTTCGCACACCTCTCATGGCTTCCCCAATATCGCCCTGCTTTCATGCACATCTCATAACGTCCCCTATATCTCTGTGTATTCAAGCAAGTCCCATAGCATCCCCTATTTCGCTGTGCCTTCGCGCACCTCTCATACCTTCCCCTATATCGCTGGGTTTTCACGCACCTCTCATAACTTCCGCTATATCGCCCTGCTTTCGAGCACCTCCCACACCTTCCCCTATATCGCTGTGTTTTCGTGTACCTCCCATACCTTCCCCTATATCGCTGTGTCTTCGTGTACCTCTCATACGTCCCCTTATATCGCTGTGTTTTCACGCACCTCTCATAAATACCCTTGTATTGCTATATTTTTGCGCACCTCTCATAACTTCCCCTATATTACCGTGTTTTTATGCACATCTCTTAACGTCTCTTATATCGCTGTGTATTCGCGCTCCTCCCATAGCATTCACTATATCGCTGTGCCTTCGCGCACCTCTCATACCTTCCCCTGTATCGCCCTGTTTTCGAGCACATCCCATACCTTCCATTATATTGCCCTGTTTTCGCGCACCTCTCATGTCTTCCACTACATCGCTGTGTTTTCTAGCACCTCTGATGCATTCCCCTGTAACACCAAGTTTTCGCGCACCTCTCATACTTTACCCTATATCACCGTGTTTACGCGCACCTCTCATACCTGCCCCTATATCGCCATGTTTTTATGCACATCTCATACTGCCTCCTATATCGCTGTGTATTTGCGCACCTCCCATAGCATCCCCTATATCGCTGTGCCTTCGTGCACCTCTCATACCTTCCCCTATATCGCCCTGTTTTCGCAGACCTCCTATACCTTCCTTTATATCACTGCGTTATCGTGCACCTTTCATACCTTCCCCCATATCGCCGTGTTTTCGCGCACTTCTCATGTCTTCACCTAGATCGCTATGTTTTCGCTCCTCTCAATACCTCCCCTATATCGCTGTGTTTTCTAGCACATCTCATACATTCTCCCGTATCGCTGTGTTTTCGCACACCTCTCATAATTTCCCCTATATCTCCGTGTTCTCGCACACCTCTCATACCTTCCCCTATATCACTGTGTTTTCGCGCACGTCCCATTGCGTCCCCTATATCGCTGTGTTTTCGCGCACCTCTCATACCTTCCCCAATATTTTCGTGCACATCCCATAGCTTCCACTATATTGCCCTGTTTTCGCACACCTCTCATGTATTCCATTACCTCGCTGTGTTTTCGCGCACCTCTCATACCTCCCCCTATATCGCCGTGTTTTTATGCACATCTCATACCGTCCCCTATATTACTGTGTTTTCGCGCACCTCCCATAGCATCCCCTATATCGCTGTGCCTTCGCGCACCTCTCATACCTTCTCCAATATCGCCCTGTTTTCGCGCATCTCCTATACCTTCCCTTATATTGCTGCGTATTCGTGTACCTCTCATACCTTCTCGTACATTGCCCAGTGTTCGCGCACCTCCTATACCTTCCCTTGTATCGCTGCATTTTCGTGCACCTCTCATACCTTCCCCTATATCGCTGTGTTTTCATGTACATCTCATAACGTCCCCTATATTGCTGGGTTTTCACGCACCTCTCATAACTTCCCCTATATCGCCCTGTTTTCGCACTCCTCTCATAGCTTCACCTATATCACTGTGTTTTCACGCACCTCTCATAACTTCCCCTATATCGCTGTGTTTTCGCACACCTCTCATGGTTTCCGGTCTATCGCCGTGTATTCATGCACATCTCATATCGTCCCGTATATCGCTGTGCTTTCGCGCACCTCCCATACTTCCCCTATATTGCTGTGTTTTTGTGCACCTCTCATACCTTCACTAACATCGTTGCATTTTCATGCACATCTCATCACGTCCCCTATATCGCTGTGCATTCACGCACCTCTCATACCTTCCCCTATATCGCCCTGTTTTCGTGCATCTCCAATTCCTTCCCCTACATCGCTGTGTTTTCGTGCACCTTTCATACCTGCCCCTATATCGCTGTGTATTTACGCATCTCCCATAGCATCCCCTATATCGCTGTGCATTGCGCACCTCTCATACCTTCCCCTATATCGCTGTCTTTTCGCGCACATCCGATAGATTCACCATTATCGCTGTGTTATTGCTCACCTCTCATAGCTTCCCCTGTAAGGTCGTGTTTTGCTCACCTCTCATAGCTTCCCCTATATCGCCGTGTTTTCATGCACCTCTCGTGTCTTCACCGAAATAGCTATGTTTTCGCTCCTCTCATTACTTCCCCTATATCGCTGTGTTTTCTCGCACATCTGATACATTCTCCCGTATCGCCGTGTTTTCGTGCACCTCTCATAATTTCCCCTATCTCGCCGTGTTCTTGCACATCTCTCATACCTTCCCCTATATCACTGTGTTTTCACGCATGTCCCATAGCATCCCCTATATCGCTGTGCTTTCGCGCACCTCTCATACCTTCCCCTATATTGCCCTGTTTTCGCGCAATTCCTATACCTTCCCTTATATCGCTGCGTTTTCGTGTACCTCTCATACCTCCCCCAATATCGTTGTGTTTTCACGCACCTCTCATAACTTATCCTATATTGCTGTATTTTTGCGCACCTCTCATAACTTCCCCTATATCGCCGTGTTTTTATGCACATCTCATAATGTCCCCTATATCGCTGTGTATTCGTGCACCTCCCATTCCTTCCCCTATATCGCTGTGCTTTCGTGCTCCTCTCATACCTTCCCTAATATCGCTGCGTTTTCATGCACATCTCATCACGTCCCCTATATCGCTGTGTATTCACGCACCTCACATAGCATCCCCTATATCGCTGTGCTTTGTGCACCTCTCATACCTTCCCCTATATCGCAGTCTTTTCGCGCACATCCCATAGATTCACCTTTATCGCTGTATTATTGCTCACCTCTCATAGCTTCCCCTGTATTGCCGTGTTTTTGCTCACCTCTCATAGCTTCCCCTATATCGCCGTGTTTTCGCGCACCTCTCCTGTCTTCCCCTATATCACTGTGTTTTCGCGCACCTTCCATAGCATCCCCTATATTGCTGTGCCTTCGCATACCTCCACTAACTTCATCTATATAACCCTGTTTTCGAGCACCTTACATACCTTCCCCTATATCGCTGTGTTTTTGTGCTCCTCTCATACCTCCCCCTATATTGCTGTGCCTTGCGCACCTCTCATACCTTCCCCTATATCACCCTGTTTTCGCGCACCTCCCATTCCTTCACCTATATCGCTGTTTTCGTGCACCTCTCATACCTTCCCCTATATCGCTGTGTTTTCACACACCTCTCATAACTTCTCCTATATCACTGTGTATTTTTTGCACCTCTCATACCTTCCCTAATATCGCTGCATTTTCATGCACATCTCATCACGTCCCCTATATCGCTGTGTATTCACGCACCTCCCATAACATCCCCTATATCGCTGTGCCTTGCGCACCTCTCATACCTTCCCCTATGTCGCTGTCTTTTTGCGCACATCGCATAAATTCACCTTTATCGCTGTGTTATTGCTCACCTCTCATAGCTTCCCCTGTATCACCGTGTTTTTGCTCACCTCTCAAAGATTCCCCTATATCGCCCTGTTTTTGTGCACCTCCCATACCTTCCCCGATATCGCTGTGTATTCGTGCTCCTCTCATACCTTCCCCGATATCGCTGTGTTTTCTCGCACCTCCGATACATTCTCCTGTATTGCCATGTTTTCGCGCACCTCTTACAATTTCCCCTATATCGCAGTGTTCACGCACACCTCTCATACCTTCCCCTATATCACTGTTTTTTTGCGCATGTCCCATAGCTTCCCCTATATCGCTGTGTTTTCGCGCACCTCTCATAACTTCCCCAATATCACCCTGTTATCACGCACATCGCCTAGCTTCCACTATATTGCCCTGTTTTCGCGCACCTCTCATGTCTTCCCCTATATCAGTGTGTTTTCGCACACCTCCCATAGCATACCCTATATTGCTGTGCCTTCGCACACCTCTCATACCTTCCTCTATATCGCCTTGTTCTCGACCACCTCTCATACCTCCCCCTATATCGCTGTATTTTCACGCACCTCTCATAGCATCCCCTATATCGCTGTGTATTCGCGCACCTCCCATAGCATCCCCTATATCGCTGTGCCTTCGCGCACCTCACATACCTTCCCCTATATCGCCCTGTTTTCGTGCACCTCCGATTCCTTCCCCTATATCGCTGTGCTTTCGTGCACCTTTCATACCTTCCCCTATATCGCTGTGTTTTCACACACCTCTCATAACTTCTCCTATATCACTGTGTTTTTGTGCACCTCTCATACCTTCCCTAATATCGCTGAGTTTTCATGCACATCTCATCACATCCCCTATATCGCTGTATATTCACACACCTCCCATCGCATCCCCTATATCGCTGTGCCTTGCGCACCTCTCATAGCTTCCCCTATATTGCTGTCTTTTCGCGCACATCTCCATAGATTCAGCTTTATCGCTGTGTTTTTGCTCTCCTCTCATAGCTTCCCCTGCATCGCCGTGTTTTTGCTCACCTGTCATGTCTTCACCTAGATCACTATGTTTTCGCTCCTCTCAATACTTCCCCTATATCGCTGTGTTATCTCACGCAATTGATACATTCTCCCGTATCGCCGTGTTTTCGCACACCTCTCATAATTTCCCCTATATCGCCGTGTTCTCGCAGACCTCTCATACCTTTCCCTATATCACTGTGTTTTCGCATACGTCCCATTGCGTCCCCTGTATCGCTGTGTTTTCGCGCACCTCTCATACCTTCCCCTATATCGCCCTATTTTCATGCACATCCCATAGCTTCCACTATATTGCCCTGTTTTCGCGCACCTCTCGTGTATTCCACTACATCACTGTGTTTTCTGGCACCTCTGATGCATTCCCCTGTAACGCCAAGTTTTCGCACACCTCTCATACTTTCCATTATATCGCCCTGTTTACGCGCACCTCTCATACCTCCCCCTATATCGCCATGTTTTTATGCACATTTCATACTGTCTCCTATATCGCTGTGTTTTCGCACACCTCCCATAGCATCCCCTATATTGCTGTGCCTTCGTGCACCTCTCATACCTTCCCTTATATCGCCCTGTTTTCGCGCACCTGTCATGTATTCCACTACATCGCTGTGTTTTCTGGCACCTCTGAACCATTCCCCTGTAACGCCAAGTTTTCGCGCACATCTCATACTTTCCCCTATATCGCCGTGTTTACGCGCACCTCTCATACCTCCCCCTATATCGCCATGTTTTTATGCACATTTCATACCGTCTCCTATATTGCTGTTTTCTCGCGCACCTCCCATAGCATCCCCTATATTGCTGTGCCTTCATGCACCTCTCATACCTTCCCCTAAATCGCCCTGTTTTCGCGCACCTCCTATACCTTCCCTTATATCGCTGCGTTTTCATGCACCTCTCATACCTTCCCGTATAACGCTGTGTTTTCATGCACATCTCATAACGTCTCCTATTTCGCTGTGTATTCGTGCAATTCCCATAACATCCCCTATATCGCTGTGCCTTCGCGCACCTCTCATACCTTCCCCTATATCACCCCGCTTTCGAGCACCTCCCATACCTTCCCCTATATCGCTGTGTTTTCGTGTACCTCTCATACCTCCCCCTATATTGCTGTGTTTTCGCGCACCTCTAATAACTTCTCCTATATTGCTGTATTATTGCGCACCTCTCATAACTTCCCCTATATCGCCGTGTTTTCATGCACCTCTCATACCTTCCCTATATCACTGTGTATTCACGCACCTCTCATACCTCCCCCTATATCGCTGTGCCTTGCGCACCTCTCATATCTTCCCCTATATCGCTGTCTTTTCGCGCACATCCCAAAGATTCACCTTTATCGCTGTGTTATTGCTCACTTCTCATAGATTCCCCTGTATCGCCGTGTTTTTGCTCACCTCTCATAGCTTCCCCCATATGTCCGTGTCTTTGCACACCTCTCATGTCTTCACCTAGATCGCTATGTTTTCACTCCTCTAAATACTTACCCTATATCACTGTGTTTTCTCGCACATCTGATACATTCTCCCATATCGCCGTGTTTTCGCACACCTCTCATAATTTCCCCTATATCGCCGTGTTCTCGCACATTTCTCATACCTTCCCCTATATCACTGTGTTTTCGCGAACGTCCCATTGCATCGCCTATATCGTCCTGTTTTCGTGCACCTCTCATAAATTCAACTATATCACCCTGCTTTCGAGCACCTCCCATACCTTCCCCTATATCGCTGTGTTTTCGTGTACCTCTCATACCTCCCCCTATATTGCTGTGTCTTCACGCACCTCTAATAACTTCTCCTATATTGCTGTATTATTGCGCACCTCTCATAACTTCCCCTGTATCGCCGTGTTTTCGCGCACCTCTCATAACTTCTCCTATATCGCTGTATTTTTGCGCAGCTCTTATACCTTCCCCTATATTGCCGTGTTTTCATGCACATCTCATAATGTCCCCTATATCGCTGCGTATTCGCGCACCTCCCATAGCATCCCTTATATTGCTGTGTCTTCGCGCACCTCTCATACCTTCCTCTATATCGCCCTGTTTTCGCGCACATTCCATAACTTTCCCTATATCACTGTGTTTTCATGCACCTCTCATACCTCCCCCTATATCGCTGTGTTTTCACTCACCTCTCATAATTTCTCCTATATCGCCATATTTTTGCACACCACTCATGGCTTCCCCAATATCGCCGTGTTTTCATGCACATCTATTATCCTCCCATATATCGCTGTGTATTCACGCACATGCCATAGCATCCCCTATCTCGCTGTGACTTCGCGCACCTCTCATACCTTCCCTTATGTTGCCCTGTTTTTGCACACCTCCCATAGCGTCGCCTATATCGCTGAATTTTCGCACACCTCTCATGGCTTCCCCAATATCGCCCTGCTTTCATGCACATCTCATAACGTCCCCTATATCTCTGTGTATTCAAGCAAGTCCCATAGCATCCCCTATTTCGCTGTGCCTTCGCGCACCTCTCATACCTTCCCCTATATCGCTGGGTTTTCACGCACCTCTCATAACTTCCGCTATATCGCCCTGCTTTCGAGCACCTCCCACACCTTCCCCTATATCGCTGTGTTTTCGTGTACCTCCCATACCTTCCCCTATATCGCTGTGTCTTCGTGTACCTCTCATACGTCCCCTTATATCGCTGTGTTTTCACGCACCTCTCATAAATACCCTTGTATTGCTATATTTTTGCGCACCTCTCATAACTTCCCCTATATTACCGTGTTTTTATGCACATCTCTTAACGTCTCTTATATCGCTGTGTATTCGCGCTCCTCCCATAGCATTCACTATATCGCTGTGCCTTCGCGCACCTCTCATACCTTCCCCTGTATCGCCCTGTTTTCGAGCACATCCCATACCTTCCATTATATTGCCCTGTTTTCGCGCACCTCTCATGTCTTCCACTACATCGCTGTGTTTTCTAGCACCTCTGATGCATTCCCCTGTAACACCAAGTTTTCGCGCACCTCTCATACTTTACCCTATATCACCGTGTTTACGCGCACCTCTCATACCTGCCCCTATATCGCCATGTTTTTATGCACATCTCATACTGCCTCCTATATCGCTGTGTATTTGCGCACCTCCCATAGCATCCCCTATATCGCTGTGCCTTCGTGCACCTCTCATACCTTCCCCTATATCGCCCTGTTTTCGCAGACCTCCTATACCTTCCTTTATATCACTGCGTTTTCGTGCACCTTTCATACCTTCCCCCATATCGCCGTGTTTTCGCGCACTTCTCATGTCTTCACCTAGATCGCTATGTTTTCGCTCCTCTCAATACCTCCCCTATATCGCTGTGTTTTCTAGCACATCTCATACATTCTCCCGTATCGCTGTGTTTTCGCACACCTCTCATAATTTCCCCTATATCTCCGTGTTCTCGCACACCTCTCATACCTTCCCCTATATCACTGTGTTTTCGCGCACGTCCCATTGCGTCCCCTATATCGCTGTGTTTTCGCGCACCTCTCATACCTTCCCCAATATTTTCGTGCACATCCCATAGCTTCCACTATATTGCCCTGTTTTCGCACACCTCTCATGTATTCCATTACCTCGCTGTGTTTTCGCGCACCTCTCATACCTCCCCCTATATCGCCGTGTTTTTATGCACATCTCATACCGTCCCCTATATTACTGTGTTTTCGCGCACCTCCCATAGCATCCCCTATATCGCTGTGCCTTCGCGCACCTCTCATACCTTCTCCAATATCGCCCTGTTTTCGCGCATCTCCTATACCTTCCCTTATATTGCTGCGTATTCGTGTACCTCTCATACCTTCTCGTACATTGCCCAGTGTTCGCGCACCTCCTATACCTTCCCTTGTATCGCTGCATTTTCGTGCACCTCTCATACCTTCCCCTATATCGCTGTGTTTTCATGTACATCTCATAACGTCCCCTATATTGCTGGGTTTTCACGCACCTCTCATAACTTCCCCTATATCGCCCTGTTTTCGCACTCCTCTCATAGCTTCACCTATATCACTGTGTTTTCACGCACCTCTCATAACTTCCCCTATATCGCTGTGTTTTCGCACACCTCTCATGGTTTCCGGTCTATCGCCGTGTATTCATGCACATCTCATATCGTCCCGTATATCGCTGTGCTTTCGCGCACCTCCCATACTTCCCCTATATTGCTGTGTTTTTGTGCACCTCTCATACCTTCACTAACATCGTTGCATTTTCATGCACATCTCATCACGTCCCCTATATCGCTGTGCATTCACGCACCTCTCATACCTTCCCCTATATCGCCCTGTTTTCGTGCATCTCCAATTCCTTCCCCTACATCGCTGTGTTTTCGTGCACCTTTCATACCTGCCCCTATATCGCTGTGTATTTACGCATCTCCCATAGCATCCCCTATATCGCTGTGCATTGCGCACCTCTCATACCTTCCCCTATATCGCTGTCTTTTCGCGCACATCCGATAGATTCACCATTATCGCTGTGTTATTGCTCACCTCTCATAGCTTCCCCTGTAAGGTCGTGTTTTGCTCACCTCTCATAGCTTCCCCTATATCGCCGTGTTTTCATGCACCTCTCGTGTCTTCACCGAAATAGCTATGTTTTCGCTCCTCTCATTACTTCCCCTATATCGCTGTGTTTTCTCGCACATCTGATACATTCTCCCGTATCGCCGTGTTTTCGTGCACCTCTCATAATTTCCCCTATCTCGCCGTGTTCTTGCACATCTCTCATACCTTCCCCTATATCACTGTGTTTTCACGCATGTCCCATAGCATCCCCTATATCGCTGTGCTTTCGCGCACCTCTCATACCTTCCCCTATATTGCCCTGTTTTCGCGCAATTCCTATACCTTCCCTTATATCGCTGCGTTTTCGTGTACCTCTCATACCTCCCCCAATATCGTTGTGTTTTCACGCACCTCTCATAACTTATCCTATATTGCTGTATTTTTGCGCACCTCTCATAACTTCCCCTATATCGCCGTGTTTTTATGCACATCTCATAATGTCCCCTATATCGCTGTGTATTCGTGCACCTCCCATTCCTTCCCCTATATCGCTGTGCTTTCGTGCTCCTCTCATACCTTCCCTAATATCGCTGCGTTTTCATGCACATCTCATCACGTCCCCTATATCGCTGTGTATTCACGCACCTCACATAGCATCCCCTATATCGCTGTGCTTTGTGCACCTCTCATACCTTCCCCTATATCGCAGTCTTTTCGCGCACATCCCATAGATTCACCTTTATCGCTGTATTATTGCTCACCTCTCATAGCTTCCCCTGTATTGCCGTGTTTTTGCTCACCTCTCATAGCTTCCCCTATATCGCCGTGTTTTCGCGCACCTCTCCTGTCTTCCCCTATATCACTGTGTTTTCGCGCACCTTCCATAGCATCCCCTATATTGCTGTGCCTTCGCATACCTCCACTAACTTCATCTATATAACCCTGTTTTCGAGCACCTTACATACCTTCCCCTATATCGCTGTGTTTTTGTGCTCCTCTCATACCTCCCCCTATATTGCTGTGCCTTGCGCACCTCTCATACCTTCCCCTATATCACCCTGTTTTCGCGCACCTCCCATTCCTTCACCTATATCGCTGTTTTCGTGCACCTCTCATACCTTCCCCTATATCGCTGTGTTTTCACACACCTCTCATAACTTCTCCTATATCACTGTGTATTTTTTGCACCTCTCATACCTTCCCTAATATCGCTGCATTTTCATGCACATCTCATCACGTCCCCTATATCGCTGTGTATTCACGCACCTCCCATAACATCCCCTATATCGCTGTGCCTTGCGCACCTCTCATACCTTCCCCTATGTCGCTGTCTTTTTGCGCACATCGCATAAATTCACCTTTATCGCTGTGTTATTGCTCACCTCTCATAGCTTCCCCTGTATCACCGTGTTTTTGCTCACCTCTCAAAGATTCCCCTATATCGCCCTGTTTTTGTGCACCTCCCATACCTTCCCCGATATCGCTGTGTATTCGTGCTCCTCTCATACCTTCCCCGATATCGCTGTGTTTTCTCGCACCTCCGATACATTCTCCTGTATTGCCATGTTTTCGCGCACCTCTTACAATTTCCCCTATATCGCAGTGTTCACGCACACCTCTCATACCTTCCCCTATATCACTGTTTTTTTGCGCATGTCCCATAGCTTCCCCTATATCGCTGTGTTTTCGCGCACCTCTCATAACTTCCCCAATATCACCCTGTTATCACGCACATCGCCTAGCTTCCACTATATTGCCCTGTTTTCGCGCACCTCTCATGTCTTCCCCTATATCAGTGTGTTTTCGCACACCTCCCATAGCATACCCTATATTGCTGTGCCTTCGCACACCTCTCATACCTTCCTCTATATCGCCTTGTTCTCGACCACCTCTCATACCTCCCCCTATATCGCTGTATTTTCACGCACCTCTCATAGCATCCCCTATATCGCTGTGTATTCGCGCACCTCCCATAGCATCCCCTATATCGCTGTGCCTTCGCGCACCTCACATACCTTCCCCTATATCGCCCTGTTTTCGTGCACCTCCGATTCCTTCCCCTATATCGCTGTGCTTTCGTGCACCTTTCATACCTTCCCCTATATCGCTGTGTTTTCACACACCTCTCATAACTTCTCCTATATCACTGTGTTTTTGTGCACCTCTCATACCTTCCCTAATATCGCTGAGTTTTCATGCACATCTCATCACATCCCCTATATCGCTGTATATTCACACACCTCCCATCGCATCCCCTATATCGCTGTGCCTTGCGCACCTCTCATAGCTTCCCCTATATTGCTGTCTTTTCGCGCACATCTCCATAGATTCAGCTTTATCGCTGTGTTTTTGCTCTCCTCTCATAGCTTCCCCTGCATCGCCGTGTTTTTGCTCACCTGTCATGTCTTCACCTAGATCACTATGTTTTCGCTCCTCTCAATACTTCCCCTATATCGCTGTGTTATCTCACGCAATTGATACATTCTCCCGTATCGCCGTGTTTTCGCACACCTCTCATAATTTCCCCTATATCGCCGTGTTCTCGCAGACCTCTCATACCTTTCCCTATATCACTGTGTTTTCGCATACGTCCCATTGCGTCCCCTGTATCGCTGTGTTTTCGCGCACCTCTCATACCTTCCCCTATATCGCCCTATTTTCATGCACATCCCATAGCTTCCACTATATTGCCCTGTTTTCGCGCACCTCTCGTGTATTCCACTACATCACTGTGTTTTCTGGCACCTCTGATGCATTCCCCTGTAACGCCAAGTTTTCGCACACCTCTCATACTTTCCATTATATCGCCCTGTTTACGCGCACCTCTCATACCTCCCCCTATATCGCCATGTTTTTATGCACATTTCATACTGTCTCCTATATCGCTGTGTTTTCGCACACCTCCCATAGCATCCCCTATATTGCTGTGCCTTCGTGCACCTCTTATACCTTCCCTTATATCGCCCTGTTTTCGCGCACCTGTCATGTATTCCACTACATCGCTGTGTTTTCTGGCACCTCTGAACCATTCCCCTGTAACGCCAAGTTTTCGCGCACATCTCATACTTTCCCCTATATCGCCGTGTTTACGCGCACCTCTCATACCTCCCCCTATATCGCCATGTTTTTATGCACATTTCATACCGTCTCCTATATTGCTGTTTTCTCGCGCACCTCCCATAGCATCCCCTATATTGCTGTGCCTTCATGCACCTCTCATACCTTCCCCTAAATCGCCCTGTTTTCGCGCACCTCCTATACCTTCCCTTATATCGCTGCGTTTTCATGCACCTCTCATACCTTCCCGTATAACGCTGTGTTTTCATGCACATCTCATAACGTCTCCTATTTCGCTGTGTATTCGTGCAATTCCCATAACATCCCCTATATCGCTGTGCCTTCGCGCACCTCTCATACCTTCCCCTATATCACCCCGCTTTCGAGCACCTCCCATACCTTCCCCTATATCGCTGTGTTTTCGTGTACCTCTCATACCTCCCCCTATATTGCTGTGTTTTCGCGCACCTCTAATAACTTCTCCTATATTGCTGTATTATTGCGCACCTCTCATAACTTCCCCTATATCGCCGTGTTTTCATGCACCTCTCATACCTTCCCTATATCACTGTGTATTCACGCACCTCTCATACCTCCCCCTATATCGCTGTGCCTTGCGCACCTCTCATATCTTCCCCTATATCGCTGTCTTTTCGCGCACATCCCAAAGATTCACCTTTATCGCTGTGTTATTGCTCACTTCTCATAGATTCCCCTGTATCGCCGTGTTTTTGCTCACCTCTCATAGCTTCCCCCATATGTCCGTGTCTTTGCACACCTCTCATGTCTTCACCTAGATCGCTATGTTTTCACTCCTCTAAATACTTACCCTATATCACTGTGTTTTCTCGCACATCTGATACATTCTCCCATATCGCCGTGTTTTCGCACACCTCTCATAATTTCCCCTATATCGCCGTGTTCTCGCACATTTCTCATACCTTCCCCTATATCACTGTGTTTTCGCGAACGTCCCATTGCATCGCCTATATCGTCCTGTTTTCGTGCACCTCTCATAAATTCAACTATATCACCCTGCTTTCGAGCACCTCCCATACCTTCCCCTATATCGCTGTGTTTTCGTGTACCTCTCATACCTCCCCCTATATTGCTGTGTCTTCACGCACCTCTAATAACTTCTCCTATATTGCTGTATTATTGCGCACCTCTCATAACTTCCCCTGTATCGCCGTGTTTTCGTGCACCTCTCATACCTTCCCTATATCGCTGTGTTTTCACACACCTCTCATAACTTCTCCGATATCGTTGTGTTTTTGCGCACCTCTCATACCTTCCCCTATATCACCCTGTTTTCGCGCACCTCCCATTCCTTCACCTATATCGCTGTTTTGGTGCACCTCTCATACCTTCCCCTATATCGCTGTGTTTTCACACACCTCTCATAACTTCTCCTATATCACTGTGTTTTTTTTGCAACTCTCATACCTTCCCAATATCGCTGCATTTTCATGCACATCTCATCACGTCCCCTATATCGCTGTGTATTCACGCACCTGCCATAGCATCCCCTATATCGCTGTGCCTTGCGCACCTCTCATACCGTCCCCTATATCGCTGTCTTTTTGCGCACATCCCATAGATTCACATTTATCGCTGTGTTATTGCTCACCTCTCATAGCTTCCCCTGTATCCCTGTGTTTTTGCTCACCTCTCATACCTTTCTCTATATCGCCTTGTTTTCGAGCACCTCCCATACCTTCCCCTTATCGCTGTGTTTTCGTATACCTCTCATACCTCCCCCTATATTGCTGTGTTTTCGTGCACCTTTCATACCTTCCCCTTTATCGCTGTGTTTTCACACACCTCTCATAACTTCTCCAATATCACTGGGTTTATATGCACCTCTCATACCTTCCCTTATATTGCCGTTTTCGCGCACCTCCTATAACTTCCCTTATATCACTGCATTTTCGTGCACCTCTCATACCTTCCACTATATCGCTCTGTTTTCATGCACATCTCATAACGTCCCCTATTTCGCTGTGTATTCGTGCACTTTGCATAAAATCCCCTATTTCTCTGTGCCTTCGCGCACCTCTCGTACCTTCCCCTATATCGCCGTGTTTACGCGCACCTCTCATACCTCCCCCTATATCGCTGTGCTTTTGTGCACCTACTATAGCATCCCCTATATCGAATGTGCCTTTTTGCACCTCTCATACCTTCCCCTATAGCGCCCTGTTTTCGCGCACCTCCTATACATTCCCTTATAAAGCTGCATTTTCGTGCACCTCTCATACCTTCCCCTATATCGCCGTGTTTTCATGCACATCTGATAACGTCCCCTATATCGCTGTGTTTTCACGCACCTCAAATAACTTCTGCTATATTGCTGTATTATTGCGCACCTCTCATAACTTCCCCAATATCGCGGTGTTTTTATGCACATCTCATAATGTCCCCTATATCGCTGTGTATTAGTGCACCTCCGATACCTTCCCTTATATCGCTGTGTTTTCGCACACCTCTCATAACTTTTCCTATATCGCTGTGTTTTCGTGCACCTTTCATACCTTCCCTAATATCGCTGCGTTTTCATGCACATCTCATCACGTCCCCTATATCGCTGTGTATTCACGCACCTCCCATAGCATCCCCTATATCGCTGTGCCTTGCGCACCTCTCATAGCTTCCCCTATATCGCTGTCTTTTCGCGCTCATCCCATAGATTCACCTTTATCACTGTGTTGTTGCTCACCTCTCATAGCTTCCCCTGTATCGCCGTGTTTTTGCTCACCTCTCATAGCTTCCCCCATATCGCCGTGTTTTCGCGCACCTCTCATGTCTTCACCTAGATCGCTATGTTTTCGCTCCTCTCAATACTTCCCCTATATCGCTGTGTTTTCTCGCACATCTGATACAGCCCCCTATATCGCCGTGTTTTTATACACATCTCATACCGTCCCCTATATTACTGTGTTTTCACGCACCTCCCATAGCATCCCCTATATCGTTGTGCCTTCGTGCACCTCTCATACCTTCCCCTATATCGCCCTGTTTTCGCGCACCTCCTATACCTTCCCTTGTATCGCTGCGTTTTCGTGCACCTCTCAGACCTTCCCCTATATCGCTGTGTTTACGTGCACATCACATAACGTCCCCTATTTCGCTGTGTATTCGTGCACCTTCCATAACATTCCCTATATCGCTGTGCCTTCGCGCACCTCTCATACCTTCCCCTATATCGCCGTATTTTCATGCACATCTCATAATCTCCCCTATATCGCTGGGTTTCCACGCATCTCTCATAACTTCCCCTATATCGCCCTGTTTTCGCGCTCCTCTCATACCTTCCCCTATATCACTGTGTTTTCACGCACCTCTCATAACTTTCCTTATATCGCTGTGTTTTTGAACACCTCTCATTGTTTCCCGTCTATCGCCGTGTATTCATGCAAATCTCATACCGTCCCCTATATGGCTGTGTTTTTGTGCACCTCTCATACCTTCACTAATATTGCTGCGTTTTCATGCACATCTCATCACATTCCCTATATCGCTGTGTATTCACGCACCTCCCATATCATCCCCTATATCGCTGTGCCTTGCGCACCTCTCATAGCTTCCCCTATATCGCTGTCTTTTCGCCCTCATCCCATAGATTCACCTTTATCGCTGTGTTATTGCTCACCTCTCATAGCTTCCCCTGTATCGCCGTGTTTTTTCTCACCTCTCATAGCTTCCCCCATATCGCCGTGTTTTCACGCACCTCTCATGTCTTCACCAAGATCGCTATGTTTTCGCTCCTCTCATTACTTCCCCTGTATCGCTGTGTTTTCTCGCACGTCTGATACATTCTCCCGTATCGCCGTGTTTTCGCACACCTCTCATAATTTCCCCTATATCGCCGTGTTCTCGCACATCTCTCATACCTTCCCCTATATCACTGTGTTTTCGCGCACGTCCCATAGAGTCCCCTATATCGCTGTGCTTTCGCGCAGCTCTCTTACCTTACACTACATCGCCCTGTTTTTGCGCACATCCCATAGCTTCCACAATATTGCCCTGTTTTCGGGCACCTCTCATGTCTTCCCCTATATCGCTGTGTTTTCTCGCACCTCTAATGCATTCGCCTGTAACGTCAAGTTTTCGCGCACCTCTCCTACTTTCCCCTATATCGCCGTGTTTTCGCGCACCTCTCATAGCTTCCCATATATGGCCGTGTTTTCATACACATCTCATACCGTCCCCTATATCACTGTGTTTTCGCGCACCTCCCATAGCATTCCCTATTTCTCTGTGCCTTCGCGCACCTCTCATACCTTCCCCTATATCGCCGTGTTTTCATGCACATCTCATAACGTCCCCTATATCGCTGTGTATTCGTGCACCTCCCATAGCATCCCCTATTTCGCTGTGCCTTCGCGCACCTCTCATATCTTACCCTATATCGCCCTGTTTTCGTGCTCCTCGCAGTCATTCACCTATATCGCCCTGGTTTCGCGCACCTGCCATTCCTTCACCTATATCGCTGTTTTCGTGCACCTCTCATACCTTCCCAATATCGCTGTGTTTTCACACACCTCTCATAACTTCTCCTATATCGCTGTGTTTCTGTGCACCTCTCATAACTTCCCTAATATCGCTGCGTTTTCATGCACATCTCATCACGTCCCCTATATCGCTGTGCCTTGCGCACCTCTCATTCCTTCCCCTAAATCGCTGTCTTTTTGCGCACATCCCATAGATTCACTATCGCTGTGTTTTTGCTCACCTCTCATACCTTTCTCTATATCGCCTTGTTTTCGAGCACCTCCCATACCTTCCCCTTATCGCTGTGTTTTCGTGTACCTCTCATACCTCCTCCTATAGCGCTGTGTTTTCGTGCACCTTTCATACCTTCCCCTTTATCGCTGTGTTTTCACACACCTCTCATAACTTCTCCAATATCACTGGGTATTTATGCACCTCTCATACCTTCCCTTATATTGCCGTTTTCGCGCACCTCCTATAACTTCCCTTATATCACTGCGTTTTCGTGCACCTCTCATACCTTCCACTATATCGCTCTGTTTTCATGCACATCTCATAACATCCCCTATTTCGCTGTGTATTTGTGCACTTCGCATAAAATCCCCTATTTCTCTGTGCCTTCGCGCACCTCTCGTACCTTCCCCTATATCGCCGTGTTTACGCGCCCCTCTCATACCTCCCCCTATATCGCCACGTTTTTATGCACATCTCATCCCGTCTCCTATATAGCTGTGCTTTTGCGCACCTACCATAGCATCCCCTATATCGAATGTGCCTTTTTGCACCTCTCATACCTTCCCCTATAGCGCCCTGTTTTCGCGCACCTCCTATACATTCCCTTATAAAGCTGCATTTTCGTGCACCTCTCATACCTTCCCCTATATCGCCGTGTTTTCATGCACATCTGATAACGTCCCCTATATCGCTGGGTTTTCACACACCTCTCATACCTTTCCCTATATCGCCCTGCTTTCGAGCACCTCCCATACCTTCCCCTATATCGCTGTGTTTTTGTGTACCTCTCATACTTCCCCTTATATCGCTGTGTTTTCACGCACCTCTCATAACTTCTCCTGTGTTGCTGTATTTTTGCGTACCTCTCATAACTTCCCCAATATTGCCCTGTTTTTATGCACATCTCATAACGTCCCCTGTATCACTGTGCATTCGCGCACCTCCCATAGCATCCCCTTTATCGCTGTGCCTTTGCACACCTCTCATACCTTCCCTTATATCGCACAGTTTTCGCGCACCTCCGATTCCTTCCCCTATATCGCTGTGTTTCCGTGCACCTTTCAAAACTTCCCCTATATTGCTGTGTTTTCACACACCTCTCATAACTTCTCCTATATCACTCTGTTTTCGCGCACCTCCGATTCCTTCCCCTATATCGCTGTGTTTTCGTGCACCTGTCATACCTTCCCCTATATCGCCGTGTGGTTATGCACATCTCATAACGTCCTCTATATCGCTGTGTATTCGCGCACCTCCCATAGCTTCCCTTATATCGCTGTGCTTTCGCGCACCTCTCATACCTTCCCAAATATCGCCCTGTTTTCGTGCAGCTCCCATTCCTTCACCTATATCGCTGTTTTTGTGCACCTCTCATGCATTCCCGTATACCGCTGTGTTTTTGCACACCTCTCATACCTTCCCCAATATCACCGTGTTTTCATGCACATCTCGTAACGTCCCCAATGTCGCTAGGTTTTCACGCACCTCTCATAACCTCCCCTCTCTTGCCTTGTTTTCGCGCTCCTCTCATACCTTCCCCTATATCACTGTGCTTTCACGCAGCTCTCATACCTTCCCCTATATCGCCGTGTTTTTGCGCATCTCGCATGTCTTCACGTATATCGCTATGTTTTCGCTCCTATCATTACTTCCCCTATATCGCTGTGCTTTCTCGCACCTCTGATACATTCTCCTGTATTGCCATGATTTCGCGCACCTCTTACAATTTCCCCTATATCGCCATGTTCTCGCACACCTCTCATACCTTCCCCTATATCACTGTTTTTTTGCGCATGTCCCATAGCGTCCCCTATATCGCTGTGCCTTCGCACACCGCTCATACCTTCCCCTATATTGCCCTGTTTTCGCGCACCTCCTATACCTTCCCCTATATGGCTGTGTTTTCATGCACATCTCATAACGTCCCCTTTATCGCTGTGTATTTGTGCACCTCCCATTCCTTCCTGAATATATCTGTGCTTTCGTGCACCTTTCATATCTTCCCCTATATCGCTGTTTTCGCACACCTCTCATAACTTCTCCTATATCGCTGTGTTTTTGTGCACCTCTGATACCTTCCCTAATATCGCTGCATTTTCATGCACATCTCATCACGTCCCCTATATCGCTATGTATTCACGCACCTCCCATAGCATCCCCTATATCGCTGTGCCTTGCGCACTTCTCATAGCTTCCCCTATATCGCTGTCTTTTCGCACACATTCCATAGATTCACCTTTATCGCTGTGTTATTGCTCACCTCTCATAGCTTCCCCTGTATCGCCGAGTTTTTGCTCACCTCTCATAGCTTCCACTATATCGCCGTGGTTTTGCGCACCTCTCATAGCTTCCACTATATCGCCGTGTTTTTGCGCACCTCTCATGTCTTCACCTAGATCGCTATGTTTTCGCTCCTCTCAATACTTCCCCTATATCGCTGTGTTTTCTCGCACCTCTGATACATTCTCCTGTATTGCCATGATTTCGCGCACCTCTTACAATTTCCCCTATATCGCCGTGTTCTCGCACACCTCTCATACCTTCCCCTATATCACTGTTTTTTTTGCGCATGTCCCATAGCGTCCCCTATATCGCTGTGCCTTCGCACACCGCTCATACCTTCCCCTATATTGCCCTGTTTTCGCGCACCTCCTATACCTTCCCCTATATGGCTGTGTTTTCATGCACATCTCATAACGTCCCCTATATCGCTGTGTATTTGTGCACCTCCCATTCCTTCCCGAATATATCTGTGCTTTCGTGCACCTTTCATATCTTCCCCTATGTCGCTGTTTTCGTGCACCTCTCATACCTTCCCTATATCGCTGTGTTTTCGCACACCTCTCATAACTTCTCCTATATCGCTGTGTTTTTGTGCACCTCTGATACCTTCCCTAATATCGCTGCGTTTTCATGCACATCTCATCACGTCCCCTATATCGCTATGTATTCACGCACCTCCCATAGCATCCCCTATATCGCTATGTATTCACGCACCTCCCATAGCATCCCCTATATCGCTGTGCCTTGCGCACTTCTCATAGCTTCCCCTATATCGCTGTCTTTTCGCGCACATTCCATAGATTCACCTTTATCGCTGTGTTATTGCTCACCTCTCATAGCTTCCCCTGTATCGCCGAGTTTTTGCTCACCTCTCATAGCTTCCACTATATCGCCGTGTTTTTGCGCACCTCTCATGTCTTCACCGAGATCGCTATGTTTTCGCTCCTCTCAATACTTCCCCTATATCGCTGTGTTTTCTTGTACATCTGATACATTCTCCCGTATCGCCGTGTTTTCGCTCACCTCTCATAATTTCCCCTATATCGCCGTGTTCTCGCACACCTCTCATACCTTACCCTATATCACTGTGTTTTCGCGCACGTCCCATTGCATCCCCTATATCGCTGTGTTTTCGCGCACCTCTCATACTTTCCCCTATATCGCCCTGTTTTCGTGCACATCCCATAGCTTCCACTATATTGCCCTGTTTTCGCGCACCTCTCATGTATTCCACTACATCGCTGTGTTTTCTGGCACCTGTGATGCATTCCCCTGTAACGCCAAGTTTTCGCGCACCTCTCATACTTACCGCTATATCGCTGTGTTTACGCGCACCTCTCATACCTCCCCCTATATCGCCATGTTTTCGTGCACATCTCATACCGTCTCCTATATAGCTGTGTTTTCGCGCACCTCTCTTAACTTCTCCTGTATCGCTGTGATTTTGCACACCTCTCATACATTCCCCAATATCGTTGTGTTTTCAGGCACCTCTCATGGATTCCCCAATATCGCCGTGTATTCATGCACATCTCATACCGTCCCCTATATCGCTGTGTTTTGGCGCACCTCCCATAGCTTCGCCTACATCGCTGTTTTCGCGCACATCCCATAGCTTCACCTTGATCGCTGTGTTATAGCTCACCTCTCATAGCTTACCCTATATCTCTGTGTTTTCGTGCACCTCGCATGTCTTCACTTGTGTCGCTATGTTTTCGCTCCTATCATTACTTCCCCTATATCGCTGTGTTTTCTCGCACATCTGATACAAACTCCTGTATTGCCAGGTTTTCGCGCACCTCTTACAATTTCCCCTATATCGCCATGTTCTCGCACACCTCTCATACCTTCCCCTATATCACTGCTTTTTTGCGCATGTCCCATAGCGTCCCCTATATCGCTGTGCTTTCTCGCACCTCTGATACATTCCCCTGTATCGCCGTGGTTCGCGCACTTCCCATAGGTTCCACTATATTGCCCTGTTTCTGCGCAGCTCTCATGTCTTCCCCGATATCGCTGTGCCGTCGCGCACCTCTCATAACTTCCCCTATGTCGTCCTGTTTTCGCACACCTCCCATATCGTCCCCTATATCGCTGTATTTTCGCACACTTCTCATGGCTTCCCCAATATCGTCATGTTTTCATGCACATCTCATAACGTCCCCTATAAATCTGTGTATTCACACACCTCTCATAGCATCCCCTATATCGCTGTGCCTTCGCGCACCGCTCATACCTTCCCCTATATCGCCCTGTTTACCATGCACCTCCCTTGGCTTCGCCTACATCACTGTGTTTTTGCGCATCTCTCATACCTTCCACTATATCGCCCTGTTTTTGCGCACATCCCATAACTTCACCTTGATCGTTGTGTTATTGCTTACCTCTCATAGCTTCCCCTATATCGCCGTGTTTTCGCACACCTCTCATGTCTTCACCTATATCGCTGTGTTTCTGCTCCTCTCATTACTTCCCCTATATCGATCTGTGTTCTCGCACTTCTGATACAGTTCCCTGTATCAACGTGTTTTCGCGCACCTCTCATAATTTCACCTATATCGCCCTGTTCTCGCACACCTCTCATATCTTCCCCTATATCACTGTGTTTTCGCGCACCTCTCATATCTTACCCTATATCACTGTGTTTTCGTGCACCTCCCATAGCATCCTCTATATTGCTGTTTTTTTCGCGCAACTCTCATACCTTCCCCTATATCGCCCTGTTTTCGCGCACCTCCAATTCCTTCACCTATATCGCTGTTTTCGTGCACCTCTCATACCTTCCTCTATATCGCTGTGTTTTCAAGCAACTCTCATAACTTCTCCTACATCGCTGTGTTTTTGTGCACCTCTCATACCTTCCCTAATATCGCTGAGTTTTCATGCACATCTCATCACGTCCCCTATATCGCTGTGTATTCACACACCTCCCATAGCATCCCCTATATCGCTGTGCCTTGCGCACCTCTTATACCTTCCCCTATATCGCTGTCTTTTCGCGCACATCCTACAGATTCACCTTTATCGCTGTGTTTTTGCTCACCTCTCATAGCTTCCCCTATATCACCGTTTTTTCGCGCACCTTCCATAGCATCCCTTATATTGCTGTGCCTTCGCATACCTCTCATAACTTCATCTATATCACCCAGTTTTCGAGCACCTTCCATACCTTCCCCTATATCGCTGTGTTTTCGCGCACCTCCCATATCATCCCCTATATCGTTGTGCCTTCGCGCACCTCTCATACCTTCCCCTATATTGCCCTATTTTCGCGCACCTCCCATTCCTTCACCTATATCGCTGTTTTCGTGCACATCTCATCACGTCCCCTATATCGCTGTATATTCACGCACCTCCCAGAACATCCCCTATATCGCTGTGCCTTCGTGCACCTCTCATACCGTCCCCTATATCGCCCTGTTTTCGCGCACCTACTATACCTTCCCTTATATCGCTGCGTATTCGTGAACCTCTCATACCTTCCCCTATATTGCCCTGTTTTCGCGCACCTCCTACACCTTCCCTTATATCGCTGCATTTTCGTGTACTTCTCATACCTCCCCCTATGTCGTTGTGTTTTCACGCACCTCTCATAACTTCCCCTATATCGCCGTGATTTTATGCACATCTCATAACGTCCCCTATATCGCTGTGTATTCGTGCACCTCCCATACCTTCCCCTATATCGCTGTGTTTTCGCACACCTCTCATAACTTCTCCTATATCGCTGTATTTTGGTGCACCTCTCATACCTTCCCTAATACCGTTGCGTTTTCATTCACATCTCATCACGTCCCCTATATCGCTGTGTATTCACGCACATCCCATAGATTCACCTTTATCGCTGTGTAATTGCTCACCTCTCATAGCTTCCCTGTATCGCCGTGTTTTTACTCACCTCTCATAGCTTCCCCTATATTGCTGTGTTTTCGCGCACCTCTCATGTGTTCACCTAGATCGCTATGTTTTCGTTCCTCTCAATACTTCCCCTATAGCGCTGTTTTCTCGCATATCTGATACATTCTACCGTATCGCCGTGTTTTCGCACACCTCTCATAATTTCCCCTATATCGCTGAATTCTCGAACACCTCTCATACCTTCTCCTATATCTTTTTGTTTTTGCGCACGTCCCATTGCGTCCCCTATATCGCTGTGTTTTTTGTGCACCTCTCATACCTTCCCCTATATCGTCCTGTTTTCGTGCACATCCCATAGCTTCCACTATATTGCCCTGTTTTCGCGCACCTCTCATGTATTCCACGACATCGCTGTGTTTTCTGGCACCTCTGATGCATTCCCCTGTAACGCCAAGCTTTCGCCCACCTCTCATACTTTCCCCTATAATCGCCGTGTTTTCGCGCACCTCTCATACCTCCCCCTATATCGCCGTGTTGTCATACCGTCCCCTATATTACTGTGTTTTCGCGCACCTCCCATAGCATCCCCTATATCGCTGTGCCTTCGTGCATCTTTCATACTTTCCCCTATATCGCCCTGTTTTCGTGCTCCTCTCATACCTTCCCCTATATCACTGTGTTTTCACGCACCTCTCATAACTTCACCTATATCGCTGTTTTTTCGCACACCTCTCATGGTTTCCCGTCTATCGCCGTGTATTCATGCACATCTCAAACCGTCCCATATATCGCTGTGCTTTCGCGCACCTCTCACATCTTCCCCTATATCGCTGTGTTTTCGTGCACCTCTCATACCTTCACTAATATCGTTGCATTTTCATGCACATCTCATCACGTCCCCTATATCGCTGTGTGTTTACGCACCTCCCATAGCATCCCCTATATCGCTGCGCATTCGCGCACCTCTCATACCTTCCCCTACATCCCCCTGTTTTAGCTCACATCCCATAACTTCCACTATATTGCCATGTTTTTGCGCACCTCTCATGTCTTCCCCTACATCGCTGTGTTTTCTCGCACCTCTGATGCATTGCCCTGTAACGCCAAGTTTTCGCACACGTCTCATAATTTCCCCTATATCGCCGTGTTTTCGCGCACCTCTCATAACTTGCCATGTATCGCCGTGTTTTCATACACATCCATACCGTCCCCTATATCACTGTGTTTTCGCGCACCTCCCATAGCATCCCTTATATCGCTGTGCCTTCGTGCACCGCTCATACCTACCCCTATATCTCTGTGTTTTCATCCACATCTCATAACTTCCCCTATATCGCTGTGTTTTCGCACACCTCTCATACCTTCCCCTATATCGATGTGTTTTCGCGCACCTCTCATACCTCCCCCTATATCGCCGTGTCTTTATGCACATCTCATACCGTCCCCTATACTACTGTGTTTTCGCGCACCTCCCATAGCATCCCCTATATCGCTGTGCCTTCGTGCATCTTTCATACTTTCCCCTATATCGCCCAGTTTTCGTGCACCTCCTATACCTTCCCCTATATCACTGTGTTTTCACGCACCTCTCATAACTTCACCTATATCGCTGTTTTTTCGTACACCTCTCATGGTTTCCCGTCTATCGCCGTGTATTCATGCACATCTCAAACCGTCCCATATATCGCTGTGCTTTCGCGCACCTCTCACATCTTCCCCTATGTCGCTGTGTTTTCGTGCACCTCTCATACCTTCACTAATATCGTTGCATTTTCATGCACATCTCATCACGTCCGCTATATCGCTGTGTGTTTACGCACCTCCCATAGCATCCCCTATATCGCTGCGCATTCGCGCACCTCTCATACCTTCCCCTACATCACCCTGTTTTAGCTCACATCCCATAACTTCCACTATATTGCCATGTTTTTGCGCACCTCTCATGTCTTCGCCTACATCGCTGTGTTTTCTCGCACCTCTGATGCATTGCCCTGTAACGCCAAGTTTTCGCACACGTCTCATAATTTCCCCTATATCGCCGTGTTTTCGCGCACCTCTCATAACTTGCCATGTATCGCCGTGTTTTCATACACATCCATGTATCACTGTGTTTTCGCGCACCTCCCATAGCATCCCCTATATCGCTGTGCCTTCGTGCACCGCTCATAACTACCCCTATATCTCTGTGTTTTCATGCACATCTCATAACTTCCCCTATATCGCTGTGTTTTCGCACACCTCTCATACCTTCCCCTATATCGATGTGTTTTCGCGCACATCCCATAGATTCACCTTTATCGCTGTGTTATTGCTCACCTCTCATAGCTTCCCCTGTATCGGCGGGTTTTAGCTCACCTCTCATAGCTTCCACTATATTGCCTTGTTTTTGCACACCTCTCATGTCTTCCCCTATATCATTATGTTTTCGTGCACCTTCCATAGCATCCCCTATATTGCTGTGCCTTCATCTATATCACCCTGTTTTCGAGCACCTTCCATACCTTCTCCTATATCGCTGTGCCTTGCGCACCTCTCGTAACTTCCCCTATATCGCTGTGTTTTCGCACACCTCTCATACCTTCGCATACATCGCAGTGTTTTTGCGCACCTGTCATAACTTCCCCTATATCGCCGTATTGTTATGCACATCTCATAACGTCCCCTATATCGCTGTGTATTCGCGCACCTCCCATAGCATCCTCTATATCGCTGTGCCTTCGCGCACCTCTCATACCTTCCCAAATATCGCCCTGTTTTCGCGCACCTCCCATTCCTTCACCTATATCGCCCTGTTTTCGCGCACCTTCGATTCCTTCACCTATATCGCTGTTTTCGTGCACCTCTCATACCTTCTCCTATATCGCTGTGTTTTCACACACCTCTCATAACTTCTCCTATATCGCTGTGTTTTTGTGCACCTCTCATAACTTCCCTAATATCGCTGCGTTTTCATGCACAGCTCATCACGTCCCCTATAACGCTGTGTATTCACGCACCTCCCATTGCATCCCCTATATTGCTGTGCCTTGCGCACCTCTCATACCTTTCCTTATATCGCTGTCTTTTCGCGCACATCGCATAGATTCACCTTTATCGCCGTGTTTTTGCTAACCTCTCATAGATTCCCCTATATCGCCGTGTTTTCGCGCACCTCTCCTGTCTTCCCCTATATCACTGTGTTTTCGCGCACATTCCATAGAATCCCCTATATTGCTGTGTCTTCGCATACCTCTCATAACTTTATCTATATCGCCCTGTTTTCGCGCATCTCCCATTCATTCACCTATATCGCCCTTTTTCGCGCACCTCCCATTCCTTCACCTATATCGCTGTTTTCGTGCACCTCTCATGCCTTCACTAATATTGTTCCAATTTCATGCACATCTCATCACGTCCCCTATATCGCTGTGTATTCACGCACTTCTCATACCTTCCCCTATATCGCCCTGTTTTCGCGCACCTTCCATACCTTCCACTATATCGCTGTGTTTTCATGCACCTCTCATACCTCCCCCTATATTGCAGTGTTTTCACGCACCTCTCATAATTTCTCCAATATCGCCGTACTTTTGCACACCTCTCATGGCTTCCCCAATATCGTCGTGTTTTAATGCACATCTCATACCGTCCCCTATATCGCTGTGTATTCGCGCACCTCCCATAGCATCCCCTATATCGCTGTGCCTTCACGCACCTCTCATACCTTCCCCTATATCGCCCTGTTTTCGTGCACCTCCCATTCCTTCACTATATCGCTGTTTTCGTGCACCTCTCATACCTTCCCCTATATCACTGTGTTTTCGTTCACCTCTCATACGTTCCCCTATATCGCTGTTTTCGTGCACCTCTCATACCTTCCCCTATATCGCTGTGTTTTCGTGAACCTCCCATAGCATCCTCCATATTGCTGTGCCTTCGCACACCTCTCATACCTTTCCCTATATCACCCTGCTTTCGAGCACCTCGCATACCTTCCCCTATATTGCTGTGTTTTCGTGTACCTCTCATAACTCCCCCTATATCGCTGCATTTTCAGGCACCTCTCATAAATTCTCCTAATTACTGTATTTTTGCGCACCTCTCATAACTTCCCCTATATCGCCGTGTTTTTATGCACATCTCATCACGTCCCCTATATCGCTGTGTATTCGCGCTCCTCCCATAGCATCCCCTATATTGCTGTGCCTTGAGCACCTCTCATACCTTCCCCTATATCGCTGTCTTTTCGCGCACATCCCATAGATTCACCTCTATCACTGTGTTATTGCTCCCCTCTCATAGCTTCCCCTGTATTGCCGTGTTTTTGCTCACCTCTCATGTCTTCACCTAGATCGCTATGTTTTCGATCCTCTCAATACTTCCCCTATATCGCTGTGTTTTCTCGCACAATTGATACATTCTCCCGTATCGCCGTGTTTTTACACACCTCTCATAATTTCCCCTAAATCGCCGTTATCTTGCACGCCTATAATATCTTCCCCTATATCACTGTGTTTTCGCGCACGTCCCATAGCGTCCCCTATATTGCTGTTTTTTTCGCGCAACTCTCATACCTTCCCCTATATCGCCCTGTTTTTGCGCACCTCCCACAACTTCCCCTATATCGCTGTGTTTTCACACACCTCTCATGGTTTCCCGACTATCGCCGTGTATTCATGCACATCTCATACCGTCCCCTATATCGCTGTGCCTTGCGCACCTCTCATACCTTCCCCTATATCGCTGTCCTTTCGCGCACATCCCATAGATTCACCTTTATCGCTGTGTTATTGCTCACCTCTCATAGCTTCCCCTGTATCGCCGGGTTTTAGCTCACCTCTCATAGCTTCCACTATATTGCCTTGTTTTCGCGCACCTCTCATGTCTTCCCCTATATCACTGTGTTTTCGCGCACCTTCGATAGCATCCCCTATATTGCTGTGCCTTCGCATACCTCTCATAACTTCATCTATATCACCCTGTTTTCGAGCACCTTCCATACTTTCTCCTATATCGCTGTGCCTTGCGCACCTCTCGTACCTTCCCCTATATCGCTGTCTTGTCGCGCACATCCCATAGATTCACCTTTATCGCTGTGTTATTGCTCACCTCTCATAGCTTCCCCTACATCGCCCTGTTTTCGCGCACCTCCAATTCCTTCACCTATATCGCTGTTTTCGTGCACCTCTCATACCTTCCCCTATATCGCTGTGTTTTCAAGCAACTCTCATAACTTCTCCTACATCGCTGTGTTTTTGTGCACCTCTCATACCTTCCCTAATATCGCTGAGTTTTCATGCACATCTCATCACGTCCCCTATATCGCTGTGTATTCACACACCTCCCATAGCATCCCCTATATCGCTGTGCCTTGCGCACCTCTTATACCTTCCCCTATATCGCTGTCTTTTCGCGCACATCCTACAGATTCACCTTTATCGCTGTGTTTTTGCTCACCTCTCATAGCTTCCCCTATATCACCGTTTTTTCGCGCACCTTCCATAGCATCCCTTATATTGCTGTGCCTTCGCAAACCTCTCATAACTTCATCTATATCACCCAGTTTTCGAGCACCTTCCATACCTTCCCCTATATCGCTGTGTTTTCGCGCACCTCCCATATCATCCCCTATATCGTTGTGCCTTCGCGCACCTCTCATACCTTCCCCTATATTGCCCTATTTTCGCGCACCCCCCATTCCTTCACCTATATCGCTGTTTTCGTGCACCTCTCATACCTTCCCCTATATCGCTGTGTTTTCACACACCTCTCATAACTTCTCCTATATCGCTGTGTTTTTGTGCACCTCTCATACCTTCCCTAATATCGCTGCGTCTTCATGCACATCTCATCACGTCCCCTATATCGCTGTATATCCACGCACCTCCCAGAACATCCCCTATATCGCTGTGCCTTCGTGCACCTCTCATACCTTCCCCTATATCGCCCTGTTTTCGCGCACCTACTATACCTTCCCTTATACGCTGCGTATTCGTGAACCTCTCATACCTTCCCCTATATTGCCCTGTTTTCGCGCACCTCCTACACCTTCCCTTATATCGCTGCATTTTCGTGTACTTCTCATACCTCCCCCTATGTCGTTGTGTTTTCACGCACCTCTCATAACTTCCCCTATATCGCTGTGATTTTATGCACATCTCATAACGTCCCCTATATCGCTGTGTATTCGTGCAAATCCCATACCTTCCCCTATATCGCTGTGTTTTCGCACACCTCTCATAACTTCTCCTATATCGCTGTGTTTTGGTGCACCTCTCATACCTTCCCTAATACCGTTGCGTTTTCATTCACATCTCATCACGTCCCCTATATCGCTGTGTATTCACGCACATCCCATAGATTCACCTTTATCGCTGTGTAATTGCTCACCTCTCATAGCTTCCCTGTATCGCCGTGTTTTTACTCACCACTCATAGCTTCCCCTATATTGCTGTGTTTTCGCGCACCTCTCATGTCTTCACCTAGATCGCTATGTTTTCGCTCCTCTCAATACTTCCCCTAGAGCGCTGTTTTCTCGCATATCTGATACATTCTCCCGTATTGCCGTGTTTTCGCACACCTCTCATAATTTCCCCTATATCGCCGAATTCTCGAACACCTCTCATACCTTCTCCTATATCTTTTTGTTTTTGCGCACGTCCCATTGCATCCCCTATATCGCTGTTTTTTGTGCACCTCTCATACCTTCCCCTATATCGTCCTGTTTTCGTGCACATCCCATAGCTTTCACTATATTGCCCTGTTTTCGCGCACCTCTCATGTATTCCACTACATCGCTGTGTTTTCTGGCACCTCTGATGCATTCCCCTGTAACGCCAAGCTTTCGCCCACCTCTCATACTTTCCCCTATATCGCCGTGTATTCGCGCACCTCTCATACCTCCCCCTATATCACCGTGTTGTCATACCGTCCCCTATATTACTGTGTTTTCGCGCACCTCCCATAGCATCCCCTATATCGCTGTGCCTTCGTGCATCTTTCATACTTTCCCCTATATCGCCCAGTTTTCGTGCACCTCCTATACCTTCCCTTGTATCGCTGCGTTTTCGTGCACCTCTCATACCTTCCCCTATTTCGCTGTGTTTTCATGCACATCTCATAACGTCCCCTATTTCGCTGTGTTTTTGTTCACCTCCCATAACATTCCCTATATCGCTGTGCCTTCACGCACCTCTCATACCATCCCCTATATCGCCATGTTTTCATGCACATCTCATAAGGTCCACTGTATCGCTGGGTTTTCACGCGCCTCTCAGAACTTCCCCTATATCGCCCTGTTTTCGTGCTCCTCTCATACCTTCCCCTATATCACTGTGTTTTCACGCACCTCTCATAACGTCCCCTATATCGCTGTGTATTCGCGCACCTCCCATAGCATCCTCTATATCGCTGTGCCTTCGCGCACCTCTCATACCTTCCCAAATATCGCCCTGTTTTCGCGCACCTCCCATTCCTTCACCTATATCGCCCTGTTTTCGCGCACCTTCGATTCCTTCACCTATATCGCTGTTTTCGTGCACCTCTCATACCTTCTCCTATATCGCTGTGTTTTCACACACCTCTCATAACTTCTCCTATATCGCTGTGTTTTTGTGCACCTCTCATAACTTCCCTAATATCGCTGCGTTTTCATGCACAGCTCATCACGTCCCCTATAACGCTGTGTATTCACGCACCTCCCATTGCATCCCCTATATTGCTGTGCCTTGCGCACCTCTCATACCTTTCCTTATATCGCTGTCTTTTCGCGCACATCGCATAGATTCACCTTTATCGCCGTGTTTTTGCTAACCTCTCATAGATTCCCCTATATCGCCGTGTTTTCGCGCACCTCTCCTGTCTTCCCCTATATCACTGTGTTTTCGCGCACATTCCATAGAATCCCCTATATTGCTGTGTCTTCGCATACCTCTCATAACTTTATCTATATCGCCCTGTTTTCGCGCATCTCCCATTCATTCACCTATATCGCCCTTTTTCGCGCACCTCCCATTCCTTCACCTATATCGCTGTTTTCGTGCACCTCTCATGCCTTCACTAATATTGTTCCAATTTCATGCACATCTCATCACGTCCCCTATATCGCTGTGTATTCACGCACTTCTCATACCTTCCCCTATATCGCCCTGTTTTCGCGCACCTTCCATACCTTCCACTATATCGCTGTGTTTTCATGCACCTCTCATACCTCCCCCTATATTGCAGTGTTTTCACGCACCTCTCATAATTTCTCCAATATCGCCGTACTTTTGCACACCTCTCATGGCTTCCCCAATATCGTCGTGTTTTAATGCACATCTCATACCGTCCCCTATATCGCTGTGTATTCGCGCACCTCCCATAGCATCCCCTATATCGCTGTGCCTTCACGCACCTCTCATACCTTCCCCTATATCGCCCTGTTTTCGTGCACCTCCCATTCCTTCACTATATCGCTGTTTTCGTGCACCTCTCATACCTTCCCCTATATCACTGTGTTTTCGTTCACCTCTCATACGTTCCCCTATATCGCTGTTTTCGTGCACCTCTCATACCTTCCCCTATATCGCTGTGTTTTCGTGAACCTCCCATAGCATCCTCCATATTGCTGTGCCTTCGCACACCTCTCATACCTTTCCCTATATCACCCTGCTTTCGAGCACCTCGCATACCTTCCCCTATATTGCTGTGTTTTCGTGTACCTCTCATAACTCCCCCTATATCGCTGCATTTTCAGGCACCTCTCATAAATTCTCCTAATTACTGTATTTTTGCGCACCTCTCATAACTTCCCCTATATCGCCGTGTTTTTATGCACATCTCATCACGTCCCCTATATCGCTGTGTATTCGCGCTCCTCCCATAGCATCCCCTATATTGCTGTGCCTTGAGCACCTCTCATACCTTCCCCTATATCGCTGTCTTTTCGCGCACATCCCATAGATTCACCTCTATCACTGTGTTATTGCTCCCCTCTCATAGCTTCCCCTGTATTGCCGTGTTTTTGCTCACCTCTCATGTCTTCACCTAGATCGCTATGTTTTCGATCCTCTCAATACTTCCCCTATATCGCTGTGTTTTCTCGCACAATTGATACATTCTCCCGTATCGCCGTGTTTTTACACACCTCTCATAATTTCCCCTAAATCGCCGTTATCTTGCACGCCTATAATATCTTCCCCTATATCACTGTGTTTTCGCGCACGTCCCATAGCGTCCCCTATATTGCTGTTTTTTTCGCGCAACTCTCATACCTTCCCCTATATCGCCCTGTTTTTGCGCACCTCCCACAACTTCCCCTATATCGCTGTGTTTTCACACACCTCTCATGGTTTCCCGACTATCGCCGTGTATTCATGCACATCTCATACCGTCCCCTATATCGCTGTGCCTTGCGCACCTCTCATACCTTCCCCTATATCGCTGTCCTTTCGCGCACATCCCATAGATTCACCTTTATCGCTGTGTTATTGCTCACCTCTCATAGCTTCCCCTGTATCGCCGGGTTTTAGCTCACCTCTCATAGCTTCCACTATATTGCCTTGTTTTCGCGCACCTCTCATGTCTTCCCCTATATCACTGTGTTTTCGCGCACCTTCGATAGCATCCCCTATATTGCTGTGCCTTCGCATACCTCTCATAACTTCATCTATATCACCCTGTTTTCGAGCACCTTCCATACTTTCTCCTATATCGCTGTGCCTTGCGCACCTCTCGTACCTTCCCCTATATCGCTGTCTTGTCGCGCACATCCCATAGATTCACCTTTATCGCTGTGTTATTGCTCACCTCTCATAGCTTCCCCTACATCGCCCTGTTTTCGCGCACCTCCAATTCCTTCACCTATATCGCTGTTTTCGTGCACCTCTCATACCTTCCCCTATATCGCTGTGTTTTCAAGCAACTCTCATAACTTCTCCTACATCGCTGTGTTTTTGTGCACCTCTCATACCTTCCCTAATATCGCTGAGTTTTCATGCACATCTCATCACGTCCCCTATATCGCTGTGTATTCACACACCTCCCATAGCATCCCCTATATCGCTGTGCCTTGCGCACCTCTTATACCTTCCCCTATATCGCTGTCTTTTCGCGCACATCCTACAGATTCACCTTTATCGCTGTGTTTTTGCTCACCTCTCATAGCTTCCCCTATATCACCGTTTTTTCGCGCACCTTCCATAGCATCCCTTATATTGCTGTGCCTTCGCAAACCTCTCATAACTTCATCTATATCACCCAGTTTTCGAGCACCTTCCATACCTTCCCCTATATCGCTGTGTTTTCGCGCACCTCCCATATCATCCCCTATATCGTTGTGCCTTCGCGCACCTCTCATACCTTCCCCTATATTGCCCTATTTTCGCGCACCCCCCATTCCTTCACCTATATCGCTGTTTTCGTGCACCTCTCATACCTTCCCCTATATCGCTGTGTTTTCACACACCTCTCATAACTTCTCCTATATCGCTGTGTTTTTGTGCACCTCTCATACCTTCCCTAATATCGCTGCGTCTTCATGCACATCTCATCACGTCCCCTATATCGCTGTATATCCACGCACCTCCCAGAACATCCCCTATATCGCTGTGCCTTCGTGCACCTCTCATACCTTCCCCTATATCGCCCTGTTTTCGCGCACCTACTATACCTTCCCTTATACGCTGCGTATTCGTGAACCTCTCATACCTTCCCCTATATTGCCCTGTTTTCGCGCACCTCCTACACCTTCCCTTATATCGCTGCATTTTCGTGTACTTCTCATACCTCCCCCTATGTCGTTGTGTTTTCACGCACCTCTCATAACTTCCCCTATATCGCCGTGATTTTATGCACATCTCATAACGTCCCCTATATCGCTGTGTATTCGTGCAAATCCCATACCTTCCCCTATATCGCTGTGTTTTCGCACACCTCTCATAACTTCTCCTATATCGCTGTGTTTTGGTGCACCTCTCATACCTTCCCTAATACCGTTGCGTTTTCATTCACATCTCATCACGTCCCCTATATCGCTGTGTATTCACGCACATCCCATAGATTCACCTTTATCGCTGTGTAATTGCTCACCTCTCATAGCTTCCCTGTATCGCCGTGTTTTTACTCACCACTCATAGCTTCCCCTATATTGCTGTGTTTTCGCGCACCTCTCATGTCTTCACCTAGATCGCTATGTTTTCGCTCCTCTCAATACTTCCCCTAGAGCGCTGTTTTCTCGCATATCTGATACATTCTCCCGTATCGCCGTGTTTTCGCACACCTCTCATAATTTCCCCTATATCGCCGAATTCTCGAACACCTCTCATACCTTCTCCTATATCTTTTTGTTTTTGCGCACGTCCCATTGCATCCCCTATATCGCTGTTTTTTGTGCACCTCTCATACCTTCCCCTATATCGTCCTGTTTTCGTGCACATCCCATAGCTTTCACTATATTGCCCTGTTTTCGCGCACCTCTCATGTATTCCACTACATCGCTGTGTTTTCTGGCACCTCTGATGCATTCCCCTGTAACGCCAAGCTTTCGCCCACCTCTCATACTTTCCCCTATATCGCCGTGTTTTCGCGCACCTCTCATACCTCCCCCTATATCACCGTGTTGTCATACCGTCCCCTATATTACTGTGTTTTCGCGCACCTCCCATAGCATCCCCTATATCGCTGTGCCTTCGTGCATCTTTCATACTTTCCCCTATATCGCCCAGTTTTCGTGCACCTCCTATACCTTCCCTTGTATCGCTGCGTTTTCGTGCACCTCTCATACCTTCCCCTATTTCGCTGTGTTTTCATGCACATCTCATAACGTCCCCTATTTCGCTGTGTTTTTGTTCACCTCCCATAGCATTCCCTATATCGCTGTGCCTTCACGCACCTCTCATACCATCCCCTATATCGCCATGTTTTCATGCACATCTCATAAGGTCCACTGAATCGCTGGGTTTTCACGCGCCTCTCAGAACTTCCCCTATATCGCCCTGTTTTCGTGCTCCTCTCATACCTTCCCCTATATCACTGTGTTTTCACGCACCTCTCATAACTTCACCTATATCGCTGTTTTTTCGCACACCTCTCATGGTTTCCCGTCTATCGCCGTGTATTCATGCACATCTCAAACCGTCCCATATATCGCTGTGCTTTCGCGCACCTCTCACATCTTCCCCTATATCGCTGTGTTTTCGTGCACCTCTCATACCTTCACTAATATCGTTGCATTTTCATGCACATCTCATCACGTCCCCTATATCGCTGTGTGTTTATGCACCTCCCATAGCATCCCCTATATCGCTGCGCATTCGCGCACCTCTCATACCTTCCCCTACATCGCCCTGTTTTAGCTCACATCCCATAACTTCCACTATATTGCCATGTTTTTGCGCACCTCTCATGTCTTCCCCTACATCGCTGTGTTTTCTCGCACCTCTGATGCATTGCCCTGTAACGCCAAGTTTTCGCACACGTCTCATAATTTCCCCTATATCGCCGTGTTTTCGCGCACCTCTCATAACTTGCCATGTATCGCCGTGTTTTCATACACATCCATACCGTCCCCTATATCACTGTGTTTTCGCGCACCTCCCATGGCATCCCCTATATCGCTGTGCCTTCGTGCACCGCTCATACCTACCCCTATATCTCTGTGTTTTCATCCACATCTCATAACTTCCCCTATATCGCTGTGTTTTCGCACACCTCTCATACCTTCCCCTATATCGATGTGTTTTCGCGCACCTCTCATACCTCCCCCTATATCGCCGTGTCTTTATGCACATCTCATACCGTCCCCTATACTACTGTGTTTTCGCGCACCTCCCATAGCATCCCCTATATCGCTGTGCCTTCGTGCATCTTTCATACTTTCCCCTATATCGCCCAGTTTTCGTGCACCTCCTATACCTTCCCTTGTATCGCTGCGTTTTCGTGCACCTCTCATACCTTCCCCTATTTCGCTGTGTTTTCATGCACATCTCATAACGTCCCCTATTTCGCTTTGTTTTTGTGCACCTCCCATAACATTCCCTATATCGCTGTGCCTTCACGCACCTCTCATACCTTCCCCTATATCGCCATGTTTTCATGCACATCTCATAAGGTCCATTATATCGCTGGGTTTTCACGCACCTCTCAGAACTTCCCCTATATCGCCCTGTTTTCGTGCTCCTCTCATACCTTCCCCTATATCACTGTGTTTTCACGCACCTCTCATAACTTCACCTATATCGCTGTTTTTTCGTACACCTCTCATGGTTTCCCGTCTATCGCCGTGTATTCATGCACATCTCAAACCGTCCCATATATCGCTGTGCTTTCGCGCACCTCTCACATCTTCCCCTATATCGCTGTGTTTTCGTGCACCTCTCATACCTTCACTAATATCGTTGCATTTTCATGCACATCTCATCACGTCCCCTATATTGCTGTGTGTTTACGCACCTCCCATAGCATCCCCTATATCGCTGCGCATTCGCGCACCTCTCATACCTTCCCCTACATCACCCTGTTTTAGCTCACATCCCATAACTTCCACTATATTGCCATGTTTTTGCGCACCTCTCATGTCTTCCCCTACATCGCTGTGTTTTCTCGCACCTCTGATGCATTGCCCTGTAACGCCAAGTTTTCGCACACGTCTCATAATTTCCCCTATATCGCCGTGTTTTCGCGCACCTCTCATAACTTGCCATGTATCGCCGTGTTTTCATACACATCCATACCGTCCCCTATATCACTGTGTTTTCGCGCACCTCCCATAGCATCCCCTATATCGCTGTGCCTTCGTGCACCGCTCATACCTACCCCTATATCTCTGTGTTTTCATCCACATCTCATAACTTCCCCTATATCGCTGTGTTTTCGCACACCTCTCATACCTTCCCCTATATCGATGTGTTTTCGCGCACCTCTCATACCTCCCCCTATATCGCCGTGTCTTTATGCACATCTCATACCGTCCCCTATACTACTGTGTTTTCGCGCACCTCCCATAGCATCCCCTATATCGCTGTGCCTTCGTGCATCTTTCATACTTTCCCCTATATCGTCCAGTTTTCGTGCACCTCCTATACCTTCCCTTGTATCGCTGCGTTTTCGTGCACCTCTCATACCTTCCCCTATTTCGCTGTGTTTTCATGCACATCTCATAACGTCCCCTATTTCGCTGTGTTTTTGTGCACCTCCCATAACATTCCCTATATCGCTGTGCCTTCACGCACCTCTCATACCTTCCCCTATATCGCCATGTTTTCATGCACATCTCATAAGGTCCATTATATCGCTGGGTTTTCACGCACCTCTCAGAACTTCCCCTATATCGCCCTGTTTTCGTGCTCCTCTCATACCTTCCCCTATATCACTGTGTTTTCACGCACCTCTCATAACTTCACCTATATCGCTGTTTTTTCGTACACCTCTCATGGTTTCCCGTCTATCGCCGTGTATTCATGCACATCTCAAACCGTCCCATATATCGCTGTGCTTTCGCGCACCTCTCACATCTTCCCCTATATCGCTGTGTTTTCGTGCACCTCTCATACCTTCACTAATATCGTTGCATTTTCATGCACATCTCATCACGTCCCCTATATCGCTGTGTGTTTACGCACCTCCCATAGCATCCCCTATATCGCTGCGCATTCGCGCACCTCTCATACCTTCCCCTACATCACCCTGTTTTAGCTCACATCCCATAACTTCCACTATATTGCCATGTTTTTGCGCACCTCTCCTGTCTTCGCCTACATCGCTGTGTTTTCTCGCACCTCTGATGCATTGCCCTGTAACGCCAAGTTTTCGCACACGTCTCATAATTTCCCCTATATCGCCGTGTTTTCGCGCACCTCTCATAACTTGCCATGTATCGCCGTGTTTTCATACACATCCATGTATCACTGTGTTTTCGCGCACCTCCCATAGCATCCCCTATATCGCTGTGCCTTCGTGCACCGCTCATAACTACCCCTATATCTCTGTGTTTTCATGCACATCTCATAACTTCCCCTATATCGCTGTGTTTTCGCACACCTCTCATACCTTCCCCTATATCGATGTGTTTTCGCGCACATCCCATAGATTCACCTTTATCGTTGTGTTATTGCTCACCTCTCATAGCTTCCCCTGTATCGGCGGGTTTTAGCTCACCTCTCATAGCTTCCACTATATTGCCTTGTTTTTGCACACCTCTCATGTCTTCCCCTATATCATTATGTTTTCGTGCACCTTCCATAGCATCCCCTATATTGCTGTGCCTTCATCTATATCACCCTGTTTTCGAGCACCTTCCATACCTTCTCCTATATCGCTGTGCCTTGCGCACCTCTCGTAACTTCCCCTATATCGCTGTGTTTTCGCACACCTCTCATACCTTCGCATACATCGCAATGTTTTTGCGCACCTGTCATAACTTCCCCTATATCGCCGTATTGTTATGCACATCTCATAACGTCCCCTATATCGCTGTGTATTCGCGCACCTCCCATAGCATCCTCTATATCGCTGTGCCTTCGCGCACCTCTCATACCTTCCCAAATATCGCCCTGTTTTCGCGCACCTCCCATTCCTTCACCTATATCGCCCTGTTTTCGCGCACCTTCGATTCCTTCACCTATATCGCTGTTTTCGTGCACCTCTCATACCTTCTCCTATATCGCTGTGTTTTCACACACCTCTCATAACTTCTCCTATATCGCTGTGTTTTTGTGCACCTCTCATAACTTCCCTAATATCGCTGCGTTTTCATGCACAGCTCATCACGTCCCCTATAACGCTGTGTATTCACGCACTTCCCATTGCATCCCCTATATTGCTGTGCCTTGCGCACCTCTCATACCTTTCCTTATATCGCTGTCTTTTCGCGCACATCGCATAGATTCACCTTTATCGCCGTGTTTTTGCTAACCTCTCATAGATTCCCCTATATCGCCGTGTTTTCGCGCACCTCTCCTGTCTTCCCCTATATCACTGTGTTTTCGCGCACATTCCATAGAATCCCCTATATTGCTGTGTCTTCGCATACCTCTCATAACTTTATCTATATCGCCCTGTTTTCGCGCATCTCCCATTCATTCACCTATATCGCCCTTTTTCGCGGACCTCCCATTCCTTCACCTATATCGCTGTTTTCGTGCACCTCTCATGCCTTCCCCTATATCGCTGTGTTTTCGTGCTCCTCTCATACCTTCACTAATATTGTTCCAATTTCATGCACATCTCATCACGTCCCCTATATCGCTGTGTATTCACGCACTTCTCATACCTTCCCCTATATCGCCCTGTTTTCGCGCACCTTCCATACCTTCCACTATATCGCTGTGTTTTCATGCACCTCTCATACCTCCCCCTATATTGCAGTGTTTTCACGCACCTCTCATAATTTCTCCAATATCGCCGTACTTTTGCACACCTCTCATGGCTTCCCCAATATCGTCGTGTTTTAATGCACATCTCATACCGTCCCCTATATCGCTGTGTATTCGCGCACCTCCCATAGCATCCCCTATATCGCTGTGCCTTCACGCACCTCTCATACCTTCCCCTATATCGCCCTGTTTTCGTGCACCTCCCATTCCTTCACTATATCGCTGTTTTCGTGCACCTCTCATACCTTCCCCTATATCGCTGTGTTTTCGTTCACCTCTCATACGTTCCCCTATATCGCTGTTTTCGTGCACCTCTCATACCTTCCCCTATATCGCTGTGTTTTCGTGCTCCTCTCATACCTTCACTAATATTGTTCCAATTTCATGCACATCTCATCACGTCCCCTATATCGCTGTGAATTCACGCACCTCCCATAGCTTCCCCTGTATCGCCGTGTTTTTGCTCACCTCTCATAGCTTCCCCTATATCGCCGTTTTCGCGCACCTCCCATACTTTCCCGATATCGCTGTGTTTTTGTACTCCTCTCATACCTTCCCCTAAATCGCTGTGTTTTCATGCACCTCTCTTAACATCTCCTATATCGCCGTGTTTTTGCACACCTCTCATACCTTCCCCTATATTGCCGTGTTTGTGTGCACATCTCATAACGCCCCCTATATCGCTGTGCTTTCTCGCACCTCTGATGGCTTCCCCGATATCGCCGTGTTTTCACGCACCTCTCTTAACTTCTCCTATATCGCAGTGATTTTGCACACCTCTCATACCTTCCCCTATATCGCTGTGTTTTCAGGCACCTCTCATGGTTTCCCCAATATCGCCGTGTATTCATGCACATCTCATATCGTCCCCTGTATCGCTGTGTTTTCGCGCACCTCCCATAGCTTCGCCTACATCGCTGTTTTCGCACACATCCCATAGCTTCACCTTGATCGCTGTGTTATTGCTCACCTCTCATAGCTTACCCTATATCGCCGTGTTTTCACGCACCTCGCATGTCTTCACCTATATCGCTATGTTTTCGCTACTATCATTACTTCCCCTATATCGCTGTGTTTTCTCGCACCTCTGATACATTCTCCTGTACTACCACGTTTTCGCGCACCTCTTACAATTTCCCCTATATCGCCGTGTTCTCGCACACCTCTCATACCTTCCCCTATATCACTGTTTATTTGCGCATGTCCCATAGCGTCCCCTATATCGCTATGTTTTCTCACACCTCTGATACATTCCCCTGTATCGCCATGGTTTCGCGCACATCCCATAGGTTTAACTATATTGCCCTGTTTTTGCGCACCTCTCATGTCTTCCCCTATATCAAGGTGTTTTCGTGCTCCTCTCATAGCATCCACTGTGTTGCTGTGCCTTTGCGCACCTCTCATAACTTCCCCTATATCGCCCTGTTTTCGTGCACATCGCATAGCTTCCACTATATTGCCCTGTTTTCGCGCACCTCTCATGTATTCCACTAAATCGCTGTGTTTTCTGGCACCTCTGATGCATTCCCCTGTAATGCCAAGTTCTCACGCACCTCTCATACTTTCCCCTATCTGGCTGTGTCCTCGCACATCTCTCATACCTTCCCCTATATCACTGTGTTTTCGCGCACGTCCCATAGCGTCCTCTATATCGCTGTGCTTTCACGCACCTCTCATACCTTCCCCTACATCGCCCTGTTTTAGCGCACATCCCTTAGCTTCTACTATATAACCCTGTTTTTGCGCACCTCTCATGTCTTCCCCTACATCGCTGTGTTTTCTCGCACCTCTGATGCATTCCCCTGTAACGCCAAGTTTTCGCGCACCTCTCATACTTTCCCCTATATCACAGTGTTTTCGCGCACCTCTCATACCTTCCCATATATCGCCGTGTTTTCATACACATCTCATACCGTCCCCTATATCACTGTGTTTTCGCGCACCTCCCATAGCATCTCCTTTATCGCTGTGCCTTCGTGCACCTCTCATACCTTCCCCTATATCGCCGTGTTTTCATGCACATCTCATAACGTCCCCTATATTGCTGGGTTTTCACGCACCTCTCATAACTTCCCCTATATCGCCCTGTTTTTGCACACCTCTCATAACTTCCCCTATATCGCTGTGTTTTCACACACCTCTCATGGTTTCCTGACTATCGCCGTGTATTCATGCACATCTCATACCGTCCCCTATATCGCTGTGCCTTGTGCACCTCATATACCTTCCCCTATATCGCTGTCCTTTCACACACATCCCATAGATTCACCTTTATCGCTGTGTTATTGCTCACCTCTCATAGCTTCCCCTGTATCGCCGGGTTTTTGCTCACCTCTCATTGATTCCCCTATATCGCCGTGTTTTCGCGCACCTCTCCTGTATTCCCCTATATCACTGTGTTTTCGCGCACATTCCATAGCATCCCCTATATTGCTGTGCCTTCGCATACCTCTCATAACTTCATCTATATCGCCCTGTTTTCGCGCAACTCCCATTCCTTCACCTATATTGCCCTGTTTTCGCGCACCTCCCATTCCTTCACCTATATCGCTATTTTCGTGCACCTCTCATGCCTTCCCCTATATCGCTGTGTTTTCGCGCACCTCTCTTACCTTCCCCAATATCGCTGTGTTTTTGTGCTCCTCTCATACCTTCACTAATATCGTTGCATTTTCATGCACATCTCATCACGTCCCCTATATCGCTGTGTATTCACGCACCTCCCATAGTATCCCCTATATCGCCGTGTTTTTGCTCACCTCTCATAGCTTCCCCTATATCGCCCTGTTTTCGCGCACCTCCCATACTTTTCCGATATCGCTGTGTTTCCGTACTCCTCTCATACCTTCCCCTATATCGCCGTGTTTTTATGCACATCTCATAACGTCCCTTATATCGCTGTGTTTTCTCGCACCTCTGATGGCTTTCCCGATATCGCCGTCTATTCATGCACATCTCATACCGTCCCCTATATCGCTGTGTTTTCGCGCACCTCTCATACCTTCCCCCATATCGCTGTGTTTTCACGCACCTCTCTTAACTTCTCCTATATCGCTGTGATTTTGCACACCTCTCATACCTTTCCCTATATCGCTGTGTTTTTATGCACATCTCATACCGTCCCCTATATCGCTGTGTATTCGCGCACCTCCCATAGCATCCCCTATATCGCTGTGCCATCACGCACCTCTCATACCTTCCCCTATATCGCCCTGTTTTCGCGCACCTCCCATTCCTTCACTATATTGCTGTTTTCGTGCACCTCTCATACCTTCCCCTATATCGCTGTGTTTTCGCGCACCTCTCATACCTTCCCCCATATCGCTGTGTTTTTATGCACATCTCATAACGTCCCTTATATCGCTGTGTTTTCTCGCACCTCTGATGGCTTCCCGGATATCGCCGTGTATTCATGCACATCTCATACCGTCCCCTATATCGCTGTGTTTTCGCGCACCTCTCATACCTTCCCCCATATCGCTGTGTTTTCACGCACCTCTCTTAACTTCTCCTATATCGCTGTGATTTTGCACACCTCTCATACCTTTCCCTATATCGCTGTGTTTTTATGCACATCTCATACCGTCCCCGATATCGCTGTGTATTCGCGCACCTCCCATAGCATCCCCTATATCGCTGTGCCTTCACGCACCTCTCATAACTTCCCCTATATCGCCCTGTTTTCGCGCACCTCCCATTCCTTCACTATATTGCTGTTTTCGTGCACCTCTCATACCTTCCCCTATATCGCTGTGTATTCGCGCACCTCTCATACGTTCCCCTATATCGCTGTTTTCGTGCACCTCTCTTAACTTCTCCTATATCGCTGTGTTTTCACGCACCTCTCATAACTTCTCCTATATCGCTGTGTTTTCGCGCACATACCATAGCTTCACCTTTATCGCTGTGTTATTGCTCTCCTCTCATAGATTCCTCATTATCACCGTGTTTTTGCTCACCTCTCATAGCTTCCCCTATATCGCCGTGTTTTCGCGCACCTTTCATGTCTTCACCTAGATCGCTATCGCTCTTCTCATTAATTCCCCTATATCGCTGTGTTTTCTCGCACATCTGATATATTCTCCTGTATCGCCGTGTTTTCGCGCGCCTCTCATAATTTCGCCTATATCGCCGTGTTCTCGCACACCTCTCATACCATCCCCTATATCACTGTGTTTTCGCGCACGTCCCATAGCTTCCACTACATTGCCCTGTTTTCGCACACCTCTCATGTCTTCCCCTACATCGCTGTGTTTTCTCACACCTCTGATGCATTCCCCTATAACGCCAAGATTTCGCGGACCTCTCCTACTTTCCCCTATATCGCCGTGTTCTCGCGTAGCTCGCATACCTTCCCCTATATCACTGTGTTTTCACGCACGTCCCATGGAGTCCCCTATATTGCTGTGTTTTGGCGCAGCTCTCGTACCTTCCCCTATATCGCCCTGTTTTCATGCACATCCCATAGCTCTCACTACATTGCCCTGTTTTCGTGCACCTCTGATGTCTCCCCTACATCGCTGTGTTTTTGCTTCTCTCATAACTTCCCCTATATCGCTGTGTTTTCTCGCACCTCTGATGCATTCCCCTGTATCGCCGTGTTTTTGCGCACCTCTCATACTTTCCCCAATATCGCCGTGTTTTCACGCATCTCTCATTTCTTCCCTGATATCTCCGTGTTTTCATGCACATCTCATACCGTCCCCTATATCACTGTGCCTTCGCGCACCTCTCATACCTTCCCCTATATCGCTGTGTTTTCGTGCACCTCTCATACATTCACACCTTCCCCTATATCGCTGTGTTTTCACTCACCTCTCATAACTTCTCATATATCGCCGTGTTTTCGCAGACCTCTCATAATTTCCCCTATATAGCCATGTTCTTGCACACCTCTCATACCTTCCACTATATCACTGTGTTTTCGCGCACGTCCCATACCTTCCCTTTAATTGTTGTGTTTTCGTGCACCTCTCATACCTTACCCTATATTGCTGTGTTTTCGCGCATCTCTCATGGCTTCCCCAATATTGCCGTGTATTCATGCACATCTCATACCGTCCCTTATATCGCTGTGCTTTCGCGCACCTCCCATAGCTATGCCCACGTCGCTGTGTTTTCGCGCACCTCTCATACTTTCACCTATATCGCTGTGTTTTCACTCACTTCTCATAACTTCTCATATATCGCCGTGTTTTCGCGGACCTCTCATAATTTCCCTTATATAGCCATCTTCTTGCACACCTCTCATAACTTCCACTATATCACTGTGTTTTCGTGCACGTCCCATAGCATCCCCTGTATCGCTCTGTTTTTGGGCACCTCTCATACATTTCCCTGTTTCGCCATGTTTTCGCGCATATCCCATAGCTTCCACTATATAGCCCTGTTTTCGAGCACTCTCATGTCTTCCCCTATATCACTGTGTTTTCACGCACCTCTCATAACTTCTCTTATATCCCTGTATTTTTGCGCACCTCTCATACCTTCCCCTATATCGCCGTGTTTTCAATCAAATCTCATAACGTCCCCCATATTGCTGTGTATTCGCGCACCTCCCATAGAATCCCCTATATCGCTGTACCTTCGCGCACATCTCATACCTTCCCCTATATCGTCCTGTTTTCGCGCACCTCCCATACCTTCCCTTTTATCGTTGTGTTTTCGTGCACCTCTCATACCTTCCCCTATATTGCTGTGTTTTCGCGCATCTCTCATGGCTTCCCCAATATTGCCGTGTATTCATGCACATCTCATACCGTCCCTTATATCGCTGTGCTTTCGCGCACCTCCCATGGCTACGCCCACGTCGCTGTGTTTTCGCGCACCTCTCATACATTCCCCTATATCGCTGTCTTTTTGCGCACATCCCATAGCTTCACCTTTATCGCTGTGTTTTTGCTCACCTCTCATAGCTTCCCCTATATCACTGTGTTTTCACGCACCTCTCATGTCTTCACCTACATCGCTATGTTTTCGCTCCTGTCATTACTTCCATTATATCGCTGTGTTTTCTCACACCTCTGATACATTCCCCTGTATCGCCGTGTTGTCACGCACCTCTCATAATTTCTCCTACATCGCTGTATTCTCGCACACCTCTCATACCTTCCCCTATATCACTGTGTTTTCGCGCACGTCCCATAGCGTCCCCTATATCGCTGTGTTTTCGCGCACCTCTCATACCTTCACTATATCGCCCTGTTTTCGCACATCTCCCATTACTTCCCCTTTATCGCTGTGTTTTTGCTCACCTCTCATACCTTCCACTATATCGCTATGTTTTCGCGCACATCTCATGTCTTCCCCTATATCGTTGTGTTTTCGCTGCTCTCATACCTTCCCCTATATCACTGTGTTTTCTTGCACCTCTGATGCATTCCCCTGTATTGCGATGTTTTCGTGCACCTCTCATACCTTCCCCAATATCGCCCTGTTTTCGCGCACCTCCCATAACTTCCCCTATATCGCTGTGTTTTTGTGCACCTCTCATATATTCCCCATATCACTGTGCTTTCACGCGCCTCTCATAACTTCCACTATATCGCTGTGTTTTTGCACACCTCTCATACCTTCCCCTATAATGCTGTGTTTTCGCGCGGCTCTCATGGAATCCCCAATATCGCCATGTATTCATGCACATCTCATACCGTCCCCTATATCACTGTGTTTTCTCGCACCACTGATGGCTTCCCCGATATCGCCGTGTATTCATGCACATCTCATACCGTCCCCTATATCGCTGTGTTTTCGCGCACCTCTCATACCTTCCCCTATATCACTATGTTTTCACGCACCTCTCTTAACTTCCGCTATATCGCCGTGTTTTTGCGCACCTCTCATAACTTACCCTATATCGCCGTGTTGTTATGCACATCTCATAACGTCCTCTATATCGCTGTGTATTCGTTCACCTCCCATAGCATCCCTTATATCGCTGTGCCTTCGCGCACCTCTCATACCTTCCCAAATATCGCCCTGTTTTCGCGCACATCCCATTCCTTCACCTATATCACTGTTTTCGTGCACCTCTCATACCTTCTCCTATATCGCTGAGCCTTCGCGCACCTCTCATGCATTCCCGTACATCGCCCTGTTTTCGCGCACCTCCCATACCTTCCCCGATATCGCTGTATTTTCATGCTCCTCTCCTACCTTCCCCTATATTGCTGTATTTTCACGCACCTCTCTTAACTTCTCCTATATCGCTGTGTTTTTGCACACCTCTCATACCTTCCCCTATATCGTTGTGTTTTCAGGCACCTCTCATGTCTTCCCCAATATCGCCGTGTATTCATGCACATCTCATACCGTCCCCTATATTGCTGTGTTTTCGCGCACCTCCCATACCTTCCCCGATATCGCTGTGTTTTCACGCACCTCTCATAACTTCTCCGATATCGCTGTGTTTTCGCGCACATACCATAGCTTCACCTTTATCGCTGTGTTATTGCTCACCTCTCATAGATTCCTCTATATCGCCGTGTTTTTGCTCACCTCTCATAGCTTCCCCTATATCGCCGTGTTTTCGCGCACCTCTCATGTCTTCACCTAGATCGCTATGTTTTCGCTCTTCTCATTAATTCCCTATGTCGCTGTGTTTTCTCGCACATCTGATATATTCTCCTGTATCGCCGTGTTCTCGCACACCTCTCATACCATCCCCTATATCACTGTGTTTTCGCGCACGTCCCATAGCTTCCACTACATTGCCCTGTTTTCGCGCACCTCTCATGTCTTCCCCTACATCGCTGTGTTTTCTCACACCTCTGATGCATTCCCCTATAACGCCAAGATTTCGCGGACCTCTCCTACTTTCCCCTATATCGCCGTGTTCTCGCGCAGCTAGCATACCTTCCCCTATATCACTGTGTTTTCACGCACGTCCCATGGAGTCCCCTATATTGCTGTGTTTTGGCGCAGCTCTCATACCTTCCCCTATATCGCCCTGTTTTCATGCACATCCCATAGCTCTCACTACATTGCCCTGTTTTCGTGCACCTCTGATGTCTCCCCTACATCGCTGTGTTTTTGCTTCTCTCATAACTTCCCCTATATCGCTGTGTTTTCTCGCACCTCTGATGCATTCCCCTGTATCGCCGTATTTTTGCGCACCTCTCATACTTTCCCCAATATCGCCGTGTTTTCACGCATCTCTCATTTCTTCCCCGATATCTCCATGTTTTCATGCACATCTCATACCGTCCCCTATATCACTGTGTTTTCTCGCACCACTGATGGCTTCCCCGATATCGCCGTGTATTCATGCACATCTCATACTGTCCCCTATATCGCTGTGTTTTCGCGCACCTCTCATACCTTCCCCTATATCACTATGTTTTCACGCACCTCTCTTAACTTCTGCTATATCGCCGTGTTTTTGCGCACCTCTCATAACTTACCCTATATCGCCGTGTTGTTATGCACATCTCATAACGTCCTCTATATCGCTGTGTATTCGCGCACCTCCCATAGCATCCCTTATATCGCTGTGCCTTCGCGCACCTCTCATACCTTCCCAAATATCGCCCTGTTTTCGCGCACATCCCATTCCTTCACCTATACCACTGTTTTCGTGCACCTCTCATACCTTCTCCTATATCGCTGAGTCTTCGCGCACCTCTCATGCATTCCCGTACATCGCCCTGTTTTCGCGCACCTCCCATACCTTCCCCGATATCGCTGTATTTTCGTGCTCCTCTCCTACCTTCCCCTATATTGCTGTATTTTCACGCACCTCTCTTAACTTCTCCTATATCGCTGTGTTTTTGCACACCTCTCATACCATCCCCTATATCGCTGTGTTTTCAGGCACCTCTCATGTCTTCCCCAATATCGCCGTGTATTCATGCACATCTCATACCGTCCCCTATATTGCTGTGTTTTCGCGCACCTCCCATACCTTCCCCGATATCGCTGTATTTTCGTGCTCCTCTCCTACCTTTCCCTATATTGCTGTGTTTTCACGCACCTCTCTTAACTTCTCCTATATCGCTGTGTTTTTGCACTCCTCTCATACCTTCCCCTATATCGCTGTGTCTTCAGGCACCTCTCATGTCTTCCCCAATATCGCCGTGTATTCATGCACATCTCATACCGTCCCGTATATTGCTGTGTTTTCGGCACCTCCCATAGCTTCGCCTACATCGCTGTTTTCGCGCACATCCCGTAGCTTCATCACTGTGTTATTGCTCACCTCTCACAGCTTACCCTATATCGCCGTGTTTTCGCACACCTCGCATGCCTTCACCTATATCGCTATGTTTTCGCTCCTATATTACTTCCCCTATATCGCTGTGTTTTCTCGCACCTCTGATACATTCTCATGTATTGCCATGTTTTCACGCACCTCTTACAATTTCCCCTATATCGCTGTGTTCTCGCACAACATCCCCTATATCACTGTATTTTTGCGCATGTCCCATAGCGTCCCCTATATGGCTGTGTTTTCTCGCCCCTCTGATACATTCCCCTGTATCGCCGTGGTTTCGCACACATCCCATAGGTTCCACTATGTTGCCCTGTTTTTGCGCACCTCTCATGTTTTCCCCTATATCACGGTGTTTTCGCGCACTTCTCATAGCATCCCCTATATCGCTGTGCCTTCGCGCACCTCTCATACCTTCCCTTATCTCGCTGTGTTTTCACGCACCTCTCATAACTTCTCCTATAGCACTGTATTTTTGTGCAGCTCTTATACCTTCCCCTATATTGCCGTATTTTCATGCACATCTCATAACGTCCCCTATATCGCTGTGTATTCGCGCACCTCCCATAGCATCCCTTATATTGCTGTGCCCTCGCACACCTCTCATACCTTCCCCAAAATCGCTGTGTTTTCATGCACCTCTCATACCTCCCCCTATATCGCTGTCTTTTCACGCAGCTCTCATACCTTCCCCTATATCGCCGTATTTTTGCACACCTCTCATAGCTTTCCCAATATCGCCGCGTTTTCATGCACATCTCTTAACGTCCCATATATCGTTGTGTTTTCGCGCAACTGCCATAGCATCCCCTATATCGCTGTGCCTTCGTGCACCTTTCTTACCTTCCCTTATGTCGCCCTGTTTTCGCACACCTCCCATACCGTCCCCTATATCGCTGTATTTTCGCACACCTCTCATGGCTTCCCCAATATCGCCGTGTTTTCATGCACATCTCATAACGTCTCCTATATCTCTGTGTATTCACGCACCTCCCATAGCATCCCCTATATCGCTGTGCCTTCGGGCATCGCTCATACCTTCCACTATATCGCCCTGTTTCCCGTGCACCTCCCATGGCTTCGCCTACATCGCTGTGTTTTTGCGCATCTCTCATACCTTCCCCTATATCGCCGTGGTTTCGCGCACCTCTCATTTCTTCACCTATATCGCTGTGTTTCCACTCCTCTCATTACTTCCCCCATATCGCTCTGTTTTCTCGCACTTTTGATACAGTTCCCTGTATCAACGTGTTTTCGCGCACCTCTCATAATTTCACCTATATCGCCGTGCTCTTGCACACCTCTCATATCTTCCCCTATATCACTGTGTTTTCGCGCACGTCCAATAGTGTCCCCTATATCGCTCTATTTTCACGCACCTCTCATGTGTTCCTCTATATCCCTGTGTTTTCGTGCATCTCCCATACCATCCCCTATATCACTGTGTTTTCGTGTACCTCTCATACCTCCCCTTTTATCGCTGTGTTTTCACGCACCTCTCATAACTTCCCCTTTATTGCTGTATTTTTGCGCACCTCTCATAACTTCCCCTATATTGCCGTGTTTTTATGCACATCTCATAACATCCCCTATATCGCTGTGTATTCGCGCACCTCCCATAGCATCCCCTATATCGCTGTGCCTTCGTGCACCTCTCATACCTTCCCCTATATCGCCCTGTTTTCGCACACATCGCATACCTTCCACTATATTGCCCTGTTTTCGCGCACCTCTCATGTCTTCCCCTATATCGCTGTGTTTTCTCGCACCTCTCATACCTTCCCCTATATCGCCCTGTTTTCGCACACATCCCATACCTTCCACTATATTGCCCTGTTTTTGCGCACCTCTCATGTCTTCCACTACATCGCTGTGTTTTCTGGCACCTCTGATGCATTCCCCTGTAACACCAAGTTTTCGCGCACCTCTCATACTTTCCCCTATATCGCCGTGTTTACGCGCACCTCTCATACCTGCCCCTATATCGCCATGTTTTTATGCACATCTCAAACCGTCTCCTATATCGCTGTGTTTTTGCGCACCTCCCATAGCATCCCCTATATCGCCGTGCCTTGAGCACCTCTCATAGCTTCCCCTATATCGCTGTCTTTTCGCGCACATCCCATAGATTCACCTTTATCGCTGTGTTATTGCTCACCTCTCATAGCTTCCCCTGTATCGCCGTGTTTTTGCTCACCTCTCATAGCTTCCCCTATATTGCCATGTTTTCGCGCGCCTTTCATGTCTTCACCTAGATCGCTATGTACTCCATCCTCTCAATACTTCCCCTATACCGCTGTGTTTTCTCGCACATCTGATACATTCTCCCGTATCGCCGTGTTTTCGCACACCTGTCATAATTTCCCCTATATTGCCCTGTTTTCGTGCACCTCTCATGTATTCCACTAATTAGCTGTGTTTTCTGGCACCTCTGATGCATTCCCCTGTAACGCCAAGTTTTCGCGCACCTCTCATACTTTCCCCTATATCGCCGTATTTCCGCGCACCTCATATCGTCATCTCATACCGTCTCCTATATCGCTGTGTTTTCGCACACCTCCCATAGCATCCCCTATATCGCTGTGCCTTCGTGAACCTCTCATACCTTCCCCTATATCTCTGTGTTTTCACGCACCTCTCTTAACTTCTCCTATATCGCTGTGTTTTTGCACTCCTCTCATACCTTCCCCTATATCGCTGTGTCTTCAGGCACCTCTCATGTCTTCCCCAATATCGCCGTGTATTCATGCACATCTCATACCGTCCCGTATATTGCTGTGTTTTCGGCACCTCCCATAGCTTCGCCTACATCGCTGTTTTCGCGCACATCCCGTAGCTTCATCACTGTGTTATTGCTCACCTCTCACAGCTTACCCTATATCGCCGTGTTTTCGCACACCTCGCATGCCTTCACCTATATCGCTATGTTTTCGCTCCTATATTACTTCCCCTATATCGCTGTGTTTTCTCGCACCTCTCATGGCTTCCCCAATATCGTCGTGTATTCATGCACATCTCATACCGTCCCCTATATCGCTGTGTTTTGGCGCACCACCCATAGCTTCACCTACATCACTGTTTTCGCGCACATCCCATAGCTTCACCTTGATCGCTGTGTTATTGCTCACCTCTCATAGCTTACCCTATATCGCCATGTTTTCGCGCATTCGCATGTCTTCACCTATATCGCTCCTATCATTAATTCCCCTATATCGCTGTGTTTTCTCGCACTTTTGATGCATTCTCCTGTATTGCCATGTTTTCGTGCACCTCTTACAATTTCCCCTATATCGCCGTGTTCTCGCACACCTCTCATACCTTCCCCTATATCACTGTTTTTTTGCACGTCCCATCGCGTCCCCTATTTCGCTGTGTTTTCTCACACCACTGATACATTCCCCTGTATCGCCGTGTTTTCGCGCACATCCCATAGGTTCCACGATATTGCCCTGATTTTGCGCACCTCTCATGTCTTCCCCTATATCACGGTGGTTTCGCGCACCTCTCATAGCATCCCCTATATCGCCCTGTTTTCGCGCACCTCCCATACCTTCCCCAATATCGCTGTGTTTTCGTGCACCTCTCATACCTTCCCTTATATCGCTGTGTTTTCACTCACCTCTCAGAACTTCTCCTATATCACTGTATTTTTGCGCAGTTCTTATACCTTCCCCTATATTGCCGTATTTTCATGCACATCTCATAACGTCCCCTATATCGCTGTGCATTCGCGCTCATCCCATAGCATCCCTTATATTGCTGTGCCTTCGCGCAACTCTCATACCTTCCCCTATATCGCCCTGTTATCGCGCACCTTCCATACCTTCCCCTATATCGCTGTGTTTTCATGCACCTCTCATACCTCCCCCTATATCGCTGTGTTTTCACACACTTTCTCATAACTTCTCTTATATCGCTGTGTTTTTGTGCACCTCTCATACCTTCCCTAATATCACTGCATTTTCATGCACATCTCATCACGTCCCCTATATCGCTGTGTTTTCGTGCACCTCTCATACCTCCCCCTATATCGCTGGGCCTTGCGGACCTCTCATACCTTCCCCTATATCGCTGTCTTTTCGCGCACATCCCATAGATTCACCTTTATCGCTGTGTTATTGCTCACCTCTCATAGCTTCCCCTATATCGCCGTGTTGTCATGCACATCTCGTAACGTCCTCTATATTGCTGTATATTCGCGCACCTCCCATAGCTTCCCTTATATCACTGTGCTTTCGCGCACCTCTCATACCTTCCCAAATATCGCCCTGTTTTCGCGCACCTCCCATTCCTTCACCTATATCGCTGCTTTCGTGCACCTCTCATGCATTCCCGTATACCACTGTGTTTTTGCACACCTCTCATACCTTCCCCAATATCACCGTGTTTTCACGCACCTCTCATAACCTCCCCTCTATCGCCCTGTTTACGCGCTCCTCACATACCTTCACCTATATCACTGTGTTTTCACGTAGCTCTCATACCTTCCCCTATAGCACTGTGTTTTCGCACACCTCTCATGGCTTCCCGACTATCGCCGTGAATTCATGCACATCTCATACCTTCCCCTATATCGCTGTGCTTGCGCGCACCTCCCATAGCTTCGCCTACATCGCTGTTTTCGCGCACCTCTCATACCTTCCCCTATATCAATGTATTTTTGTGCACATCTCATACCTTTCCCTATATTGATGTGTTTTCATGCACATCTCATAACGTCCCCTATATACCTCTGTATTTGCGCACCTCCCATACTATCCCCTATATCACTGTGCCATCGCGCACCTCTCATGTATTCCCATATATCGCCCTGTTTTCGCACACCTCCCATACCGTCCCTTGTATCGCTGTATTTTCGCACACCTCTCATGGCTTCCCCAATATCGCCGTGTTTTCATGCACCTCTCTTAACTTCTCCTATATCGCTGTGTTTTTGCACACCTCTCATACCTTCCCCTATATCGCTGTGTTTTCAGGCAGCTCTCATGGCTTCCCCAATATCGCCGTGTATTCATGCACATCTCATACCGTCCCCTATATCGCTGTGTTTTGGCGCACCTCCCATAGCTTCGCCTACATCGCTGTGTTATTGCTCACCTCTCATAGCTTACCCTATATCGCCGTGTTTTCGCGCATCTCGCATGTCTTCACGTATATCGCTATGTTCTCGCTCCTATCATTACTTCCCCTATATCGCTGTGTTTTCTCGCACCTCTGATACATTCTCCTGTATTGCCATGTTTTCGCGCACCTCTTACAATTTCCCCTATATCGCCGTGTTCTCGCACACCTCTCATACCTTCCCCTGTATCACTGTTTTTTTGTGCATGTCCCATAACGACTCCTATAACTCTGTGTATTCACGCACCTCCCATAGCATCCCCTATATCGCTGTGCCTTCGCACACCGCTCATACCTTCCCCTATATTGCCCTGTTTCCCGCGCACCTCCCATGGCTTCGCATATATCGCTGTGTTTTTGCGCACCTCTCATACCTTCCCCTATATCGCCCTGTTTTCGCGCACATCCCATAACTTCAACATTATCGCTGTGTTATTGCTTACCTCTCATAGCTTCCCCTATATCGCCATGTTTTTGCGCACCTCTCATGTCTTCACCTATATCGCTGTGTTTCCGCTCCTCTCATTACTTCCCCTATAAGGCTCTGTGTTCTCGCACTTCTGATACTGTTCCCTGTATCAACGTGTTTTCGCTCAACTCTCATAATTTCACCTATATCGCCGTGTTCTCGCACACCTCTCATATCTTCCCCTATATCGCTGTGTTTTCACGCACCTCTCATATCTTCCCCTATATCGCTGTGTTTTCACGCACCTCTCATGTCTTCCCCTATATCACTGTGTTTTCGTGCACCTCCCATACCATCCCTTATATTGTTGTGTTTTCGTGTATCTCTCATAACTTCTCCTGTATTGCTGTATTTTTGCGCACCTCTCATAACTTCCCCTATATTGCCGTGTTTTTATGCACATCTCATAACGTCCCCTATATTGCTGTGTATTCGCGCACCTCCCATAGAATCCCCTATATCGCTGTGCCTTCGTGCACCTCTCATACCTTCCCCTATATCGCACAGTTTTCGCGCACCTCCGATTCCTTCCCCTATATCGCTGTGTTTTCGTGCACCTTTCATACCTTCCCCTATATTGCTGTGTTTTCACACACCTCTCATAACTTCTCCTATATCACTGAGTTTTTGTGCACCTCTAATACCTTCCCTAATATCGCTGAGTTTTCATGCACATCTCATCACGTCCCCTATATCGCTGTGTATTCGCGCACCTCCCATAGCATCCCCTATATCGCTGTGCCTTGTGCAGCTCTCATAGCTTGCCCTATATCGCTGTCTTTTCGCGCACATCCCATAGATTCAGCTTTATCGCTGTGTTATTGCTCACCTCTCATAACTTCCCCTGAATCGCCGAGTTTTTGTACACCTCTCATGTCTTCACCTAGATCACTATGTTTTCGCTCCTCTCAATACCTCCCCTATATCGCTGTGTTTTCTCGCACAATTGATACATTCTCCCGTATCGCTGTGCCTTCGTACACCTCTCATTATTTCCCCTATATCGGCGTGTTCTCGCGCGCTTCTCATATCTTCCCTTATATCACTGCGTTTTCGTGCACCTCTCATACCTTCCCCTATATGGCTGCGTTTTCATGCACATCTCATAACGTCCCCTATATCGCTGTGTATTCGTGCATCTCCCATTCCTTCCCGAATATATCTCTATGTTTTCGTGCACCTTTTATATCTTCCCCTATATCGCTGTGTTTTCGCACACCTCTCATAACTTCTCCTATATCGCTGTGTTTTTGTGCACCTCTGATACCTTCCCTAATATCGCTGCGTTTTCATGCACATCACATCACGTCCCCTATATCGCTGTGTATTCACGCACCTCCAATAGCATCCCCTATATCGCTGAGCCTTGCGCACCTCTCATAGCTTCCCCTATATTGCTGTCTTTTCGCGCACATCCCATAGATTCAACTCTATCGCTGTGTTATTGCTCACCTCTCATAGCTTCCCCTGTATCGCCGTGTTTTTGTTCACCTCTCATAGCTTCCCCTATATCGCTATGCTTTCGCGCACCTCCCATAGCTTCGTCTACATCGCTGTTTTCGCGCACCTCTCATACCTTCCCCTATATCGATGTATTTTTGCACACATCTCATACCTTCCCCTATATTGATGTATTTTCATGCACATCTCATAACGTCCCCTATATCGCTGGGAATTTGCGCAACTCCCATACCATCCCCTATATCACTGTGCCTTCGTGCACCTCTCATGCTTTCCCGTATATCGCCCTGTTTTTGCGCACCTCTTGTAGCTTTGCGTACATTGCTATTTTCGCGTACCTCTCATACCTTCCCCTATATCGATGTATTTTTGCGCACATCTCATAACGTCCCCTATATCGCTGTGTATTTGCGCACCTCCCATACCATCCCCTATATCACTGTGCCTTCGCGCACCTCTCACGCATTCCCGTATATCGCTGTGTTTTTGCACACCGCTCATACCTTCCCCAATATCACCGTGTTTTCATGCACATCTCATAACGTCCCCAATGTCGCTGGGTTTTCACACACCTCTCATAACTTCCCCTATATCGCCCTGTTTTCGCGCTCCTCTCATACCTTCACCTATATCACTATGTTTTCACGCAGCTCTCATACCTTCCCCTATATCGATGTATTTTTGCGCACATCTCATACCTTCCCCTATATCGCTGTGCTTTCGCGCACCTCCTATAGCTTCGCCTACATCGCTGTTTTCGTGCACATCCCTTAGCTTCACCTTGATCACTGTGTTATTGCTCACCTCTCATAGCTTACCCTATATCGTCGTGTTTTCACGCACCTCGCATGTCTTCACCTATATCACTATGTTTTCGCTCCTATCATTACTTCCCCTATATCGCTGTGTTTTCTTGCACCTCTGATACATTCTCCTGTATTGCCATGTTTTCGTGCACCTCTTAAAATTTCCCCTATATCGTCGTGTTCTCGCACACCTCTCATACCTTCCCCTATATCACTGTTTATTTGCGCATGTCCCATAGCGTCCCCTATATCGCTGTGTTTTCTGGCACCTCTGATACATTCCCCTGTATCGCCGTGGTTTCGCGCACATCCCACAGGTTCCACTATATTGCCCTGTTTCTGCGCAGCTCTCATGTCTTCCCCGATATCGCTGTGCTTTCGCGCACCTCTCATAACTTCCCCTATATCGCCCTGTTTTCGCGCACCTCCCATACCTTCCCCAATATCGCTGTGTTTTCGTGCACCTCTCATACCTTCCCTTATATGGTTATGTTTTCATGCACCTCTCATAAATTCTCCTATATCGATGTATTTTTGTGCAGTTCTTATACCTTCCCCTATATTGCCGTGTTTTCATGCACATCTCATAACGTCCCCTATATCACTGTGTATTCGCGCACCTCCCATAGCATCCCTTATATTGCTGTGCCTTCGCGCACATCTCATACCTTCCCCTATGTCGCCCTGTTTTCGCACACCTCCCATACCGTCCCCTATATTGCTGTATTTTCGCACACCTCTCATGGCTTCCCCAATATCGCCGTGTTTTCATGCACATCACATAACGTCCCATATATCGCTATGTATTCGCGCACCTCCCATAGCATCCCTTATATTGCTGTGTCTTCGCGCACCTCTCATACCTTCCCCTATATCGCCCTGTTTGCGCGCACCTTCCATACCTCCCCCTATATCGCTGTGTTTTCATGCACCTCTCATAATTTCTCCTTATCGCCGTATTTTTGCGCACCTCTCATGGCTTCCCCAATATCGCCGTGTTTTCATGCACATCTCTTAACGTCCCATATATCGCTGTGCATTCGCGCACCTGCCATAGCATCCCCTATATCGCTGTGCCTTAACGCACCTCTCATACCTTCCCCTATGTCGCCCTGTTTGCGCGCACCTTCCATACCTCCCCCTATATCGCTGTGTTTTCACGCACCTCTCATAATTTCTCCTTATCGCCGTATTTTTGCGCACCTCTCATGGCTTCCCCAATATCGCCGTGTTATCATGCACATCTCTTAACGTCCCATATATCGCTGTGCATTCGCGCACCTGCCATAGCATCCCCTATATCGCTGCGCCTTAACGCACCTCTCATACCTTCCCCTATGTCGCCCTGTTTTCGCACACCTCCCATAGCATCCCCTATATCGCTGTGCCTTCGCGCACCGCTCATACCTTCCCCTATATCGCCCTGTTTACCACGCACCTCCCATGGCTTTGCCTACATCGCTGTGTTTTTGTGCACCTCTCATACCTTCCCCTATATCGCCCTGTTTTTGCGCACATCCCATAACTTCACCTTTATCACTGTGTTATTGCTTACCTCTCATAGCTTCCCCTATATCGCCGTGTTTTCGTGCACCTCTCATGTCTTCATCTATATCGCTGTGTTTCTGCACCTCTCATTACTTCCCCTATATCACTCTGTGTTCTCGCACTTCTGATACAGTTCCCTGTATCAACGTGTTTTCGCGCACCTCTCATAATTTCACCTATATCGACTTGTTCTCGCACACCTCTCATATCTTCCCCAATATAACTGTTTTTTTGCCCATTCACATAGTGTCCCCTATATCGTTGTGTTTTCTCGCCCCTCTGATACATTCCCCTGTATCGTCGTGGTTTCGCGCACATCCCATAGGTTCCAGTATATTGCCCTGTTTTTGCACACCTCTCATGTCTTCCCCTATATCACAGTGTTTTCGCGCACCTCTCATAGCATCCCCTATATCGCTGTGCCTTCGCACACCTCTCATAACTTCCCCTATATCGCCCTGTTTTCGCACACCTCCCATACCTTCCCCAATATCGCTGTGTTTTCGTGCACCTCTCATACCTTCCCTTATCTCGCTGTGTTTTCACGCACCTCTCATAACTTCTCCTATATCACTGTATTTTTGTGCAGCTCTTATACCTTCCCCTACATCGCTGTGTTTTCACGCACCTCTCATAATTTCTCCTATATCGCCGTATTTTTGCTCACCTCTCATGGCTTCCCCAATATCGCCGCATTTTCATGCACATCTCTTAACGTCCCATATATCGTTGTGTATTCGCGCAACTGCCATAGCATCCCCTATATCGCTGCGCCTTCACGCTCCTCTCATACCTTCCCCTATATCGCCCTGTTTCCCGTGCACCTCCCATGGCTTCGCCTACATCGCTGCGTTTTTGCGCACCTCTCATACCTTCCCCTATATCGCTGTGTTCTCGCACACCTCTCATATCTTCCCCTATATCACTGTGTTTTCGCGCACATCCAATAGCGTCCCCTATGTCGCTCTGTATTCACACACCTCTCATGTCTTCCCCTATATCACTGTGTTTTCGTGCATCTCCCATACCATCCCCTATTTGCTGTGTTTCGCACACGTATCATACCTTTCCCTATATCGCCCTGTTTTCGAGCAGCTCCCATACCTTCCCCTATATCGCTGTGTCTTCGTGTACCTCTCATACGTCCCCTTATATCGCTGTGTTTTCACGCACCTCTCATAACTTCCCCTGTATTGCTGTATTTTTGCGCACCTCTCATAACTTCCCCTATATTGCCATGTTTTTATGCACATCTCATAACGTCCCCTATATCGCTGTGTATTCGCGCACCTCCCATAGCATCCCCTATATCGCTGTGCCTTCGCGCACCTCTCATACCTTCCCTTATATCGCCCTGTTTTCGCGCACATCCCATACCTTCCATTATATTGCCCTGTTTTTGCGCACCTCTCATGTCTTCCACTACATCGCTGTGTTTTCTGGCACCTCTGATGCATTCCCCGTAACACCAAGTTTTCGCGCACCTCTCATACTTTCCCCTATATCGCCGTGTTTACGCGCATCTCTCATACCTGCTCCTATATCGCCATGTTTTTATGCACATCTCATACCGTCTCCTATATAGCTGTGTTTTCGCGCACCTCTCATATCTTCCCCTGTATCGCCCTGTTTTCGCGCACCTCCTATACCTTCCCTTATATCACTGCGTTTTCGTGCACTTTTCATACCTTCCCCTATATCGCTGTGTTTTCGCGCACCTCTCATAACTTCTCCTATATCGCTGTATTTTTGCGCAGCTCTTATACCTTCCCCTATATTGCCGTGTTTTCATGCACATCTCATAATGTCCCCTATATCGCTGCGTATTCGCGCACCTCCCATAGCATCCCTTATATTGCTGTGTCTTCGCGCACCTCTCATACCTTCCTCTATATCGCCCTGTTTTCGCGCACATTCCATAACTTTCCCTATATCACTGTGTTTTCATGCACCTCTCATACCTCCCCCTATATCGCTGTGTTTTCACTCACCTCTCATAATTTCTCCTATATCGCCATATTTTTGCACACCACTCATGGCTTCCCCAATATCGCCGTGTTTTCATGCACATCTATTATCCTCCCATATATCGCTGTGTATTCACGCACATGCCATAGCATCCCCTATCTCGCTGTGACTTCGCGCACCTCTCATACCTTCCCTTATGTTGCCCTGTTTTTGCACACCTCCCATAGCGTCGCCTATATCGCTGAATTTTCGCACACCTCTCATGGCTTCCCCAATATCGCCCTGCTTTCATGCACATCTCATAACGTCCCCTATATCTCTGTGTATTCAAGCAAGTCCCATAGCATCCCCTATTTCGCTGTGCCTTCGCGCACCTCTCATACCTTCCCCTATATCGCTGGGTTTTCACGCACCTCTCATAACTTCCGCTATATCGCCCTGCTTTCGAGCACCTCCCACACCTTCCCCTATATCGCTGTGTTTTAGTGTACCTCCGATACCTTCCCCTATATCGCTGTGTCTTCGTGTACCTCTCATACGTCCCCTTATATCGCTGTGCTTTCACGCACCTCTCATAACTTCCCCTGTATTGCTGTATTTTTGCGCACCTCTCATAACTTCCCCTATATTGCCGTGTTTTTATGCACATCTCATAACGTCCCCTATATCGCTGTGTATTCGCGCACCTCCCATAGCATCCACTATATCGCTGTGCCTTCGCGCACCTCTCATACCTTCCCCTATATCGCCCTGTTTTCGCGCACATCCCATACCTTCCATTATATTGCCCTGTTTTCGCGCACCTCTCATGTCTTCCACTACATCGCTGTGTTTTCTAGCACCTCTGATGCTTTCCCCTGCAACACCAAGTTTTCGCGCACCTCTCATACTTTACCCTATATCGCCGTGTTTTTATGCACATCTCATACCGTCTCCTATATCGCTGTGTTTTTGCGCACCTCCCATAGCATCCCCTACATCGCTGTGCCTTCGTGCACCTCTCATACCTTCCCCTATATCGCCCTGTATTCGCGGACCTCCTATGCCTTCCTTTATATCACTGCGTTTTCGTGCACCTTTCATACCTTCCCCTATATCGCCGTGTTTTCGCGCACTTCTCATGTCTTCACCTAGATCGCTATGTTTTCGCTCCTCTCAATACTTCCCCTATATCGCTGTGTTTTCTAGCACATCTCATACATTCTCCCGTATCGCTGTGTTTTCGCACACCTCTCATAATTTCCCCTATATCGCCGTGTTCTCGCACACCTCTCATACCTTCCCCTATATTTTCGTGCACATCCCATAGCTTCCACTATATTGCCCTGTTTTCGCACACCTCTCATGTATTCCATTACCTCGCTGTGTTTTCGCGCACCTCTCATACCTCCCCCTATATCGCCGTGTTTTTATGCACATCTCATACCATCCCCTATATTACTGTGTTTTCGCGCACCTCCCATAGCATCCCCTATATCGCTGTGCCTTCGCGCACCTCTCATACCTTCCCCAATATCGCCCTGTTTTGGCGCACCTCCCATACCTTCCCCTATATCGCTGTGTTTTTGTGCACCTCTCATACCTTCCCCAATATCGCCCTGTTTTCGCGCACCTCCTATACCTTCCCTTGTATCGCTGCATTTTCGTGCACCTCTCATACCTTCCCCGATATCGCTGTGTTTTCATGCACATCTCATAACGTCCCCTATTTCGCTGTGTATTCGTGCACCTCCCATAACATTCCCTATATCGCTCTGCCTTCACGCGCCTCTCCTACCTTCCCCTATATCACCGTGTTTTCATGCACATCTCATAACGTCCCCTATATTGCTGGGTTTTCACGCACCTCTCATAACTTCCCCTATATCGCCCTGTTTTCGCACTCCTCTCTTAGCTTCACCTCTATCACTGTGTTTTCGCACACCTCTCATGGCTTCCGGTCTATCGCCGTGTATTCATGCACATCTCATATCGTCCCGTATATCGCTGTGCTTTCGCGCACCTCTCATACCTTCCCCTATATCGCTGTGGTTTTGTGCACCTCTCATACTTTCCTCTATATCGCTGTGTTTTCAGGCACCTCTCATGGCTTCCCCAATATCGCCGTGTATTCATGCACATCTCATACCGTCCCCTATATCGCTGTGTTTTCGCACACCTCCCATAACTTCGCCTACATCGCTGTTTTCGCGCATATCCCATAGCTTCACCTTGATCGCTGTGTTATTGCTCACCTCTCATAGCTTACCCTGTATCGCCATGCTTTCGCGCACCTCGCATGTCTTAACCTATATTGCTCTGTTTTCACTCCTATCATTACTTCCCCTATATCGCTGTGTTTTCTCGCACCTCTGATACATTCTCCTGTATTGCCATGTTTTCGCGCACCTCTTACAATTTCCCCTATATCGCCGTGTTCTCACACACCTCTCATACCTTCCCCTATATCACTGTCTTTTTGCTCATGTACTATAGCGTCCCCTATATCGCTGTGTTTTCTCGCACCTCTGATACATTCCCCTGTATCGCCGTGGTTTCGCGCACGTCACATAGGTTCCCCTATATCGGCCTGTTTTCGCGCACCTCCCATACCTTCCCCAATATCGCTTTGTTTTCGTGCACCTCTCCTACCTTCCCTTATATCGCTGTGTTTTCACGCACCTCTCATAACTTCTCCTATATCGCTGTATTTTTGCACAGCTCTTATACCTTCCCCTATATTGCCGTGTTTTCATGCACATCTCATAATGTCCCCTGTATCGTTGCTTATTCGCGCACCTCCCACAGCATCCCTTATATTGCTGTGTCTTCGCGCAACTCTCATACCTTCCTCTATATCGCTGTGTTTTCACACACCTCTCATAATTTCTCCTATATTGCCGTATTTTTGTTCACCACTCATAGCTTCCCCAATATCGCCGTGTTTTCATGCATATCTCTTAACGTCCCCTATATCTCTGTGTATTCACGCAACTCCCATAGCATCCCCTGTATCGCTGTGCCTTCGCGCACCTCTCATACCTTCCCCTATATCGGCGTGTTTTCATGCACATCTCATAACGTCCCCTATATCGCTGTATTTTTGCGCAGCTCTTATACCTTCCCCTATATCGCCGTGTTATCATGCACATCTCTTAACGTCCCATATATCGCTGTGCATTCGCGCACCTGCCATAGCATCCCCTATATCGCTGCGCCTTAACGCACCTCTCATACCTTCCCCTATGTCGCCCTGTTTTCGCACACCTCCCATAGCATCCCCTATATCGCTGTGCCTTCGCGCACCGCTCATACCTTCCCCTATATCGCCCTGTTTACCACGCACCTCCCATGGCTTTGCCTACATCGCTGTGTTTTTGTGCACCTCTCATACCTTCCCCTATATCGCCCTGTTTTTGCGCACATCCCATAACTTCACCTTTATCACTGTGTTATTGCTTACCTCTCATAGCTTCCCCTATATCGCCGTGTTTTCGTGCACCTCTCATGTCTTCATCTATATCGCTGTGTTTCTGCACCTCTCATTACTTCCCCTATATCACTCTGTGTTCTCGCACTTCTGATACAGTTCCCTGTATCAACGTGTTTTCGCGCACCTCTCATAATTTCACCTATATCGACTTGTTCTCGCACACCTCTCATATCTTCCCCAATATAACTGTTTTTTTGCCCATTCACATAGCGTCCCCTATATCGTTGTGTTTTCTCGCCCCTCTGATACATTCCCCTGTATCGTCGTGGTTTCGCGCACATCCCATAGGTTCCAGTATATTGCCCTGTTTTTGCACACCTCTCATGTCTTCCCCTATATCACAGTGTTTTCGCGCACCTCTCATAGCATCCCCTATATCGCTGTATTTTTGCGCAGCTCTTATACCTTCCCCTATATTGCCCTGTTTTCATGCACATCTCATAATGTCCTCTATATCGCTGCATATTCGCGCACCTCCCATAGCATCCCTTATATTGCTGTGTCTTCGCGCACCTCTCATACCTTCCTCTATATCGCCCTGTTTTCACGCACCTTCCATAACTTTCCCTATATCACTGTGTTTTCATGCACCTCTCATACCTCCCCCTATATCGCTGTGTTTTCACGCACCTCTCATAATTTCTCCTATGTCGCCATATTTTTGCGCACCACTCATGGCTTCCCTAATATCGCCGTGTTTTCATGCACATCTATCATCGTCCCATATATCGCTGTGCATTCGCGCACATGCCATAGCATCCCCTATCTCGCTGTGACTTCGCGCACCTCTCATACCTTCCCCTATGTTGCCCTGTCTTCGCACACCTCCCATAGCGTCGCCTATATCGCTGAATTTTCGCACACCTCCCATGGCTTCCCCAATATCGCCCTGTTTTCATGCACATCTCATAACGTCCCCTATATCTCTGTGTATTCAAGCAACTCCCATAGCATCCCCTATATCGCTGTACCTTCGCGCACCTCTCATACCTTCCCCTATATCGCTGGGTTTTCACGCACCTCTCATAACTTCCGCTGTATCGCCCTGCTTTCGAGCACCTCCCACACCTTCCCCTATATCGCTGTGTTTTCGTGTACCTCCCATACCTTCCCCTATATCGCTGTGTCTTCGTGTACCTCTCATACGTCCCCTTATATCGCTGTGTTTTCACGCACCTCTCATAAATACCCTTGTATTGCTATATTTTTGCGCACCTCTCATAACTTCCCCTATATTACCGTGTTTTTATGCACATCTCTTAACGTCTCTTATATCGCTGTGTATTCGCGCTCCTCCCATAGCATTCACTATATCGCTGTGCCTTCGCGCACCTCTCATACCTTCCCCTGTATCGCCCTGTTTTCGAGCACATCCCATACCTTCCATTATATTGCCCTGTTTTCGCGCACCTCTCATGTCTTCCACTACATCGCTGTGTTTTCTAGCACCTCTGATGCATTCCCCTGTAACACCAAGTTTTCGCGCACCTCTCATACTTTACCCTATATCACCGTGTTTACGCGCACCTCTCATACCTGCCCCTATATCGCCATGTTTTTATGCACATCTCATACTGCCTCCTATATCGCTGTGTATTTGCGCACCTCCCATAGCATCCCCTATATCGCTGTGCCTTCGTGCACCTCTCATACCTTCCCCTATATCGCCCTGTTTTCGCAGACCTCCTATACCTTCCTTTATATCACTGCGTTTTCGTGCACCTTTCATACCTTCCCCCATATCGCCGTGTTTTCGCGCACTTCTCATGTCTTCACCTAGATCGCTATGTTTTCGCTCCTCTCAATACCTCCCCTATATCGCTGTGTTTTCTAGCACATCTCATACATTCTCCCGTATCGCTGTGTTTTCGCACACCTCTCATAATTTCCCCTATATCTCCGTGTTCTCGCACACCTCTCATACCTTCCCCTATATCACTGTGTTTTCGCGCACGTCCCATTGCGTCCCCTATATCGCTGTGTTTTCGCGCACCTCTCATACCTTCCCCAATATTTTCGTGCACATCCCATAGCTTCCACTATATTGCCCTGTTTTCGCACACCTCTCATGTATTCCATTACCTCGCTGTGTTTTCGCGCACCTCTCATACCTCCCCCTATATCGCCGTGTTTTTATGCACATCTCATACCGTCCCCTATATTACTGTGTTTTCGCGCACCTCCCATAGCATCCCCTATATCGCTGTGCCTTCGCGCACCTCTCATACCTTCTCCAATATCGCCCTGTTTTCGCGCATCTCCTATACCTTCCCTTATATTGCTGCGTATTCGTGTACCTCTCATACCTTCTCGTACATTGCCCAGTGTTCGCGCACCTCCTATACCTTCCCTTGTATCGCTGCATTTTCGTGCACCTCTCATACCTTCCCCTATATCGCTGTGTTTTCATGTACATCTCATAACGTCCCCTATATTGCTGGGTTTTCACGCACCTCTCATAACTTCCCCTATATCGCCCTGTTTTCGCACTCCTCTCATAGCTTCACCTATATCACTGTGTTTTCACGCACCTCTCATAACTTCCCCTATATCGCTGTGTTTTCGCACACCTCTCATGGTTTCCGGTCTATCGCCGTGTATTCATGCACATCTCATATCGTCCCGTATATCGCTGTGCTTTCGCGCACCTCCCATACTTCCCCTATATTGCTGTGTTTTTGTGCACCTCTCATACCTTCACTAACATCGTTGCATTTTCATGCACATCTCATCACGTCCCCTATATCGCTGTGCATTCACGCACCTCTCATACCTTCCCCTATATCGCCCTGTTTTCGTGCATCTCCAATTCCTTCCCCTATATCGCTGTGTTTTCGTGCACCTTTCATACCTGCCCCTATATTGCTGTGTATTCACGCATCTCCCATAGCATCCCCTATATCGCTGTGCATTGCGCACCTCTCATACCTTCCCCTATATCGCTGTCTTTTCGCGCACATCCGATAGATTCACCATTATCGCTGTGTTATTGCTCACCTCTCATAGCTTCCCCTGTAAGGTCGTGTTTTGCTCACCTCTCATAGCTTCCCCTATATCGCCGTGTTTTCATGCACCTCTCGTGTCTTCACCGAAATAGCTATGTTTTCGCTCCTCTCATTACTTCCCCTATATCGCTGTGTTTTCTCGCACATCTGATACATTCTCCCGTATCGCCGTGTTTTCGTGCACCTCTCATAATTTCCCCTATCTCGCCGTGTTCTTGCACATCTCTCATACCTTCCCCTATATCACTGTGTTTTCACGCATGTCCCATAGCGTCCCCTATATCGCTGTGCTTTCGCGCACCTCTCATACCTTCCCCTATATTGCCCTGTTTTCGCGCAACTCCTATACCTTCCCTTATATCGCTGCGTTTTCGTGTACCTCTCATACCTCCCCCAATATCGTTGTGTTTTCACGCACCTCTCATAACTTATCCTATATTGCTGTATTTTTGCGCACCTCTCATAACTTCCCCTATATCGCCGTGTTTTTATGCACATCTCATAATGTCCCCTATATCGCTGTGTATTCGTGCACCTCCCATTCCTTCCCCTATATCGCTGTGCTTTCGTGCTCCTCTCATACCTTCCCTAATATCGCTGCGTTTTCATGCACATCTCATCACGTCCCCTATATCGCTGTGTATTCACGCACCTCACATAGCATCCCCTATATCGCTGTGCCTTGTGCACCTCTCATACCTTCCCCTATATCGCAGTCTTTTCGCGCACATCCCATAGATTCACCTTTATCGCTGTATTATTGCTCACCTCTCATAGCTTCCCCTGTATTGCCGTGTTTTTGCTCACCTCTCATAGCTTCCCCTATATCGCCGTGTTTTCGCGCACCTCTCCTGTCTTCCCCTATATCACTGTGTTTTCGCGCACCTTCCATAGCATCCCCTATATTGCTGTGCCTTCGCATACCTCCACTAACTTCATCTATATAACCCTGTTTTCGAGCACCTTACATACCTTCCCCTATATCGCTGTGTTTTTGTGCTCCTCTCATACCTCCCCCTATATTGCTGTGCCTTGCGCACCTCTCATACCTTCCCCTATATCACCCTGTTTTCGCGCACCTCCCATTCCTTCACCTATATCGCTGTTTTCGTGCACCTCTCATACCTTCCCCTATATCGCTGTGTTTTCACACACCTCTCATAACTTCTCCTATATCACTGTGTATTTTTTGCACCTCTCATACCTTCCCTAATATCGCTGCATTTTCATGCACATCTCATCACGTCCCCTATATCGCTGTGTATTCACGCACCTCCCATAACATCCCCTATATCGCTGTGCCTTGCGCACCTCTCATACCTTCCCCTATATCGCTGTCTTTTTGCGCACATCGCATAAATTCACCTTTATCGCTGTGTTATTGCTCACCTCTCATAGCTTCCCCTGTATCACCGTGTTTTTGCTCACCTCTCAAAGATTCCCCTATATCGCCCTGTTTTTGTGCACCTCCCATACCTTCCCCGATATCGCTGTGTATTCGTGCTCCTCTCATACCTTCCCCGATATCGCTGTGTTTTCTCGCACCTCCGATACATTCTCCTGTATTGCCATGTTTTCGCGCACCTCTTACAATTTCCCCTATATCGCAGTGTTCACGCACACCTCTCATACCTTCCCCTATATCACTGTTTTTTTGCGCATGTCCCATAGCTTCCCCTATATCGCTGTGTTTTCGCGCACCTCTCATAACTTCCCCAATATCACCCTGTTATCACGCACATCGCCTAGCTTCCACTATATTGCCCTGTTTTCGCGCACCTCTCATGTCTTCCCCTATATCAGTGTGTTTTCGCACACCTCCCATAGCATACCCTATATTGCTGTGCCTTCGCACACCTCTCATACCTTCCTCTATATCGCCTTGTTCTCGACCACCTCCCATACCTTCCCCTTATCGCTGTGTTTTCGTGTACCTCTCATACCTCCCCCTATATCGCTGTATTTTCTCGCACCTCTCATAGCATCCCCTATATCGCTGTGTATTCGCGCACCTCCCATAGCATCCCCTATATCGCTGTGCCTTCGCGCACCTCACATACCTTCCCCTATATCGCCCTGTTTTCGTGCACCTCCGATTCCTTCCCCTATATCGCTGTGCTTTCGTGCACCTTTCATACCTTCCCCTATATCGCTGTGTTTTCACACACCTCTCATAACTTCTCCTATATCACTGTGTTTTTGTGCACCTCTCATACCTTCCCTAATATCGCTGAGTTTTCATGCACATCTCATCACATCCCCTATATCGCTGTATATTCACACACCTCCCATCGCATCCCCTATATCGCTGTGCCTTGCGCACCTCTCATAGCTTCCCCTATATTGCTGTCTTTTCGCGCACATCTCCATAGATTCAGCTTTATCGCTGTGTTTTTGCTCTCCTCTCATAGCTTCCCCTGCATCGCCGTGTTTTTGCTCACCTGTCATGTCTTCACCTAGATCACTATGTTTTCGCTCCTCTCAATACTTCCCCTATATCGCTGTGTTATCTCGCACAATTGATACGTTCTCCCGTATCGCCGTGTTTTCGCACACCTCTCATAATTTCCCCTATATCGCCGTGTTCTCGCAGACCTCTCATACCTTTCCCTATATCACTGTGTTTTCGCATACGTCCCATTGCGTCCCCTGTATCGCTGTGTTTTCGCGCACCTCTCATACCTTCCCCTATATCGCCCTATTTTCATGCACATCCCATAGCTTCCACTATATTGCCCTGTTTTCGCGCACCTCTCGTGTATTCCACTACATCACTGTGTTTTCTGGCACCTCTGATGCATTCCCCTGTAACGCCAAGTTTTCGCGCACCTCTCATACTTTCCATTATATCGCCCTGTTTACGCGCACCTCTCATACCTCCCCCTATATCGCCATGTTTTTATGCACATTTCATACTGTCTCCTATATCGCTGTGTTTTCGCACACCTCCCATAGCATCCCCTATATTGCTGTGCCTTCGTGCACCTCTCATACCTTCCCTTATATCGCCCTGTTTTCGCGCACCTGTCATGTATTCCACTACATCGCTGTGTTTTCTGGCACCTCTGAACCATTCCCCTGTAACGCCAAGTTTTCGCGCACATCTCATACTTTCCCCTATATCGCCGTGTTTACGCGCACCTCTCATACCTCCCCCTATATCGCCATGTTTTTATGCACATTTCATACCGTCTCCTATATTGCTGTTTTCTCGCGCACCTCCCATAGCATCCCCTATATTGCTGTGCCTTCATGCACCTCTCATACCTTCCCCTAAATCGCCCTGTTTTCGCGCACCTCCTATACCTTCCCTTATATCGCTGCGTTTTCATGCACCTCTCATACCTTCCCGTATAACGCTGTGTTTTCATGCACATCTCATAACGTCTCCTATTTCGCTGTGTATTCGTGCAATTCCCATAACATCCCCTATATCGCTGTGCCTTCGCGCACCTCTCATACCTTCCCCTATATCACCCCGCTTTCGAGCACCTCCCATACCTTCCCCTATATCGCTGTGTTTTCGTGTACCTCTCATACCTCCCCCTATATTGCTGTGTTTTCGCGCACCTCTAATAACTTCTCCTATATTGCTGTATTATTGCGCACCTCTCATAACTTCCCCTATATCGCCGTGTTTTCATGCACCTCTCATACCTTCCCTATATCACTGTGTATTCACGCACCTCTCATACCTCCCCCTATATCGCTGTGCCTTGCGCACCTCTCATATCTTCCCCTATATCGCTGTCTTTTCGCGCACATCCCAAAGATTCACCTTTATCGCTGTGTTATTGCTCACTTCTCATAGATTCCCCTGTATCGCCGTGTTTTTGCTCACCTCTCATAGCTTCCCCCATATGTCCGTGTCTTTGCACACCTCTCATGTCTTCACCTAGATCGCTATGTTTTCACTCCTCTAAATACTTACCCTATATCACTGTGTTTTCTCGCACATCTGATACATTCTCCCATATCGCCGAGTTTTCGCACACCTCTCATAATTTCCCCTATATCGCCGTGTTCTCGCACATTTCTCATACCTTCCCCTATATCACTGTGTTTTCGCGAACGTCCCATTGCATCGCCTATATCGTCCTGTTTTCGCGCACCTCTCATAAATTCAACTATATCACCCTGCTTTCGAGCACCTCCCATACCTTCCCCTATATCGCTGTGTTTTCGTGTACCTCTCATACCTCCCCCTATATTGCTGTGTTTTCACGCACCTCTAATAACTTCTCCTATATTGCTGTATTATTGCGCACCTCTCATAACTTCCCCTGTATCACCCTGTTTTCGCGCACCTCCCATTCCTTCACCTATATCGCTGTTTTGGTGCACCTCTCATACCTTCCCCTATATCGCTGTGTTTTCACACACCTCTCATAACTTCTCCTATATCACTGTGTTTTTTTTGCAACTCTCATACCTTCCCAATATCGCTGCATTTTCATGCACATCTCATCACGTCCCCTATATCGCTGTGTATTCACGCACCTGCCATAGCATCCCCTATATCGCTGTGCCTTGCGCACCTCTCATACCGTCCCCTATATCGCTGTCTTTTTGCGCACATCCCATAGATTCACATTTATCGCTGTGTTATTGCTCACCTCTCATAGCTTCCCCTGTATCCCTGTGTTTTTGCTCACCTCTCATACCTTTCTCTATATCGCCTTGTTTTCGAGCACCTCCCATACCTTCCCCTTATCGCTGTGTTTTCGTATACCTCTCATACCTCCCCCTATATCGCTGTGTTTTCGTGCACCTTTCATACCTTCCCCTTTATCGCTGTGTTTTCACACACCTCTCATAACTTCTCCAATATCACTGGGTTTTTATGCACCTCTCATACCTTCCCTTATATTGCCGTTTTCGCGCACCTCCTATAACTTCCCTTATATCACTGCGTTTTCGTGCACCTCTCATACCTTCCACTATATCGCTCTGTTTTCATGCACATCTCATAACGTCCCCTATTTCGCTGTGTATTCGTGCACTTTGCATAAAATCCCCTATTTCTCTGTGCCTTCGCGCACCTCTCGTACCTTCCCCTATATCGCCGTGTTTACGCGCACCTCTCATACCTCCCCCTATATCGCCACGTTTTTATGCACATCTCATCCCGTCTCCTATATAGCTGTGCTTTTGTGCACCTACTATAGCATCCCCTATATCGAATGTGCCTTTTTGCACCTCTCATACCTTCCCCTATAGCGCCCTGTTTTCGCGCACCTCCTATACATTCCCTTATAAAGCTGCATTTTCGTGCACCTCTCATACCTTCCCCTATATCGCCGTGTTTTCATGCACATCTGATAACGTCCCCTATATCGCTGTGTTTTCACGCACCTCAAATAACTTCTGCTATATTGCTGTATTATTGCGCACCTCTCATAACTTCCCCAATATCGCGGTGTTTTTATGCACATCTCATAATGTCCCCTATATCGCTGTGTATTAGTGCACCTCCGATACCTTCCCTTATATCGCTGTGTTTTCGCACACCTCTCATAACTTTTCCTATATCGCTGTGTTTTTGTGCACCTTTCATACCTTCCCTAATATCGCTGCGTTTTCATGCACATCTCATCACGTCCCCTATATCGCTGTGTATTCACGCACCTCCCATAGCATCCCCTATATCGCTGTGCCTTGCGCACCTCTCATAGCTTCCCCTATATCGCTGTCTTTTCGCGCTCATCCCATAGACTCACCTTTATCACTGTGTTATTGCTCACCTCTCATAGCTTCCCCTGTATCGCCGTGTTTTTGCTCACCTCTCATAGCTTCCCCCATATCGCCGTGTTTTCGCGCACCTCTTCACCTAGATCGCTATGTTTTCGCTCCTCTCAATACTTCCCCTATATCGCTGTGTTTTCTCGCACATCTGATACAGCCCCCTATATCGCCGTGTTTTTATACACATCTCATACCGTCCCCTATATTACTGTGTTTTCACGCACCTCCCATAACATCCCCTATATCATTGTGCCTTCGTGCACCTCTCATACCTTCCCCTATATTGCCCTGTTTTCGCGCACCTCCTATACCTTCCCTTGTATCGCTGCGTTTTCGTGCACCTCTCAGACCTTCCCCTATATCGCTGTGTTTACGTGCACATCACATAACGTCCCCTATTTCGCTGTGTATTCGTGCACCTCCCATAACATTCCCTATATCGCTGTGCCTTCGCGCACCTCTCATACCTTCCCCTATATCGCCGTATTTTCATGCACATCTCATAATCTCCCCTATATCGCTGGGTTTCCACGCATCTCTCATAACTTCCCCTATAGCGCCCTGTTTTCGCGCACCTCCTATACATTCCCTTATAAAGCTGCATTTTCGTGCACCTCTCATACCTTCCCCTATATCGCCGTGTTTTCATGCACATCTGATAACGTCCCCTATATCGCTGTGTTTTCACGCATCTCAAATAACTTCTGCTATATTGCTGTATTATTGCGCACCTCTCATAACTTCCCCAATATCGCGGTGTTTTTATGCACATCTCATAATGTCCCCTATATCGCTGTGTATTAGTGCACCTCCGATACGTTCCCTTATATCGCTGTGTTTTCGCACACCTCTCATAACTTTTCCTATATCGCTGTGTTTTTGTGCACCTTTCATACCTTCCCTAATATCGCTGCGTTTTCATGCACATCTCATCACGTCCCCTATATCGCTGTGTATTCACGCACCTCCCATAGCATCCCCTATATCGCTGTGCCTTGCGCACCTCTCATAGCTTCCCCTATATCGCTGTCTTTTCGCGCTCATCCCATAGATTCACCTTTATCACTGTGTTATTGCTCACCTCTCATAGCTTCCCCTGTATCGCCGTGTTTTTGCTCACCTCTCATAGCTTCCCCCATATCGCCGTGTTTTCGCGCACCTCTCATGTCTTCACCTAGATCGCTATGTTTTCGCTCCTCTCAATACTTCCCCTATATCGCTGTGTTTTCTCGCACATCTGATACAGCCCCCTATATCGCCGTGTTTTTATACACATCTCATACCGTCCCCTATATTACTGTGTTTTCACGCACCTCCCATAGCATCCCCTATATCGTTGTGCCTTCGTGCACCTCTCATACCTTCCCCTATATCGCCCTGTTTTCGCGCACCTCCTATACCTTCCCTTGTATCGCTGCGTTTTCGTGCACCTCTCAGACCTTCCCCTATATCGCTGTGTTTACGTGCACATCACATAACGTCCCCTATATCACTGTGCCTTCGCGCACCTCTCATACCTTCCCCTATATCGCCGTATTTTCATGCACATCTCATAATCTCCCCTATATCGCTGGGTTTCCACGCATCTCTCATAATTTCCCCTATATCGCCGTGTTCTCGCAGACCTCTCATACCTTTCCCTATATCACTGTGTTTTCGCATACGTCCCATTGCGTCCCCTGTATCGCTGTGTTTTCGCGCACCTCTCATACCTTCCCCTATATCGCCCTATTTTCATGCACATCCCATAGCTTCCACTATATTGCCCTGTTTTCGCGCACCTCTCGTGTATTCCACTACATCACTGTGTTTTCTGGCACCTCTGATGCATTCCCCTGTAACGCCAAGTTTTCGCGCACCTCTCATACTTTCCATTATATCGCCCTGTTTACGCGCACCTCTCATACCTCCCCCTATATCGCCATGTTTTTATGCACATTTCATACTGTCTCCTATATCGCTGTGTTTTCGCACACCTCCCATAGCATCCCCTATATTGCTGTGCCTTCGTGCACCTCTCATACCTTCCCTTATATCGCCCTGTTTTCGCGCACCTGTCATGTATTCCACTACATCGCTGTGTTTTCTGGCACCTCTGAACCATTCCCCTGTAACGCCAAGTTTTCGCGCACATCTCATACTTTCCCCTATATCGCCGTGTTTACGCGCACCTCTCATACCTCCCCCTATATCGCCATGTTTTTATGCACATTTCATACCGTCTCCTATATTGCTGTTTTCTCGCGCACCTCCCATAGCATCCCCTATATTGCTGTGCCTTCATGCACCTCTCATACCTTCCCCTAAATCGCCCTGTTTTCGCGCACCTCCTATACCTTCCCTTATATCGCTGCGTTTTCATGCACCTCTCATACCTTCCCGTATAACGCTGTGTTTTCATGCACATCTCATAACGTCTCCTATTTCGCTGTGTATTCGTGCAATTCCCATAACATCCCCTATATCGCTGTGCCTTCGCGCACCTCTCATACCTTCCCCTATATCACCCCGCTTTCGAGCACCTCCCATACCTTCCCCTATATCGCGTGTTTTCGTGTACCTCTCATACCTCCCCCTATATTGCTGTGTTTTCGCGCACCTCTAATAACTTCTCCTATATTGCTGTATTATTGCGCACCTCTCATAACTTCCCCTATATCGCCGTGTTTTCATGCACCTCTCATACCTTCCCCTATATCACTGTGTATTCACGCACCTCTCATACCTCCCCCTATATCGCTGTGCCTTGCGCACCTCTCATATCTTCCCCTATATCGCTGTCTTTTCGCGCACATCCCAAAGATTCACCTTTATCGCTGTGTTATTGCTCACTTCTCATAGATTCCCCTGTATCGCCGTGTTTTTGCTCACCTCTCATAGCTTCCCCCATATGTCCGTGTCTTTGCACACCTCTCATGTCTTCACCTAGATCGCTATGTTTTCACTCCTCTAAATACTTACCCTATATCACTGTGTTTTCTCGCACATCTGATACATTCTCCCATATCGCCGAGTTTTCGCACACCTCTCATAATTTCCCCTATATCGCCGTGTTCTCGCACATTTCTCATACCTTCCCCTATATCACTGTGTTTTCGCGAACGTCCCATTGCATCGCCTATATCGATCCTGTTTTCGCGCACCTCTCATAAATCAACTATATCACCCTGCTTTCGAGCACCTCCCATACCTTCCCCTATATCGCTGTGTTTTCGTGTACCTCTCATACCTCCCCCTATATTGCTGTGTTTTCACGCACCTCTAATTAACTTCTCCTATATTGCTGTATTATTGCGCACCTCTCATAACTTCCCCTGTATCGCCGTGTTTTCGTGCACCTCTCATACCTTCCCTATATCGCTGTGTTTTCACACACCTCTCATAACTTCTCCGATATCGCTGTGTTTTTGCGCACCTCTCATACCTTCCCCTATATCACCCTGTTTTCGCGCACCTCCCATTCCTTCACCTATATCGCTGTTTTGGTGCACCTCTCATACCTTCCCCTATATCGCTGTGTTTTCACACACCTCTCATAACTTCTCCTATATCACTGTGTTTTTTTTGCAACTCTCATACCTTCCCAATATCGCTGCATTTTCATGCACATCTCATCACGTCCCCCTATATCGCTGTGTATTCACGCACCTGCCATAGCATCCCCTATATCGCTGTGCCTTGCGCACCTCTCATACCGTCCCCTATATCGCTGTCTTTTTGCGCACATCCCATAGATTCACATTTATCGCTGTGTTATTGCTCACCTCTCATAGCTTCCCCTGTATCCCTGTGTTTTTGCTCACCTCTCATACCTTTCTCTATATCGCCTTGTTTTCGAGCACCTCCCATACCTTCCCCTTATCGCTGTGTTTTCGTATACCTCTCATACCTCCCCTATATCGCTGTGTTTTCGTGCACCTTTCATACCTTCCCCTTTATCGCTGTGTTTTCACACACCTCTCATAACTTCTCCAATATCACTGGGTTTTATGCACCTCTCATACCTTCCCTTATATTGCCGTTTTCGCGCACCTCCTATAACTTCCCTTATATCACTGCGTTTTCGTGCACCTCTCATACCTTCCACTATATCGCTCTGTTTTCATGCACATCTCATAACGTCCCCTATTTCGCTGTGTATTCGTGCACTTTGCATAAAATCCCCTATTTCTCTGTGCCTTCGCGCACCTCTCGTACCTTCCCCTATATCGCCGTGTTTACGCGCACCTCTCATACCTCCCCCTATATCGCCACGTTTTTATGCACATCTCATCCCGTCTCCTATATAGCTGTGCTTTTGTGCACCTACTATAGCATCCCCTATATCGAATGTGCCTTTTTGCACTCTCATACCTTCCCCTATAAGCGCCCTGTTTTCGCGCACCTCCTATACATTCCCTTATAAAGCTGCATTTTCGTGCACCTCTCATACCTTCCCCTATATCGCCGTGTTTTCATGCACATCTGATAACGTCCCCTATATCGCTGTGTTTTCACGCACCTCAAATAACTTCTGCTATATTGCTGTATTATTGCGCACCTCTCATAACTTCCCCAATATCGCGGTGTTTTTATGCACATCTCATAATGTCCCCTATATCGCTGTGTATTAGTGCACCTCCGATACCTTCCCTTATATCGCTGTGTTTTCGCACACCTCTCATAACTTTTCCTATATCGCTGTGTTTTTGTGCACCTTTCATACCTTCCCTAATATCGCTGCGTTTTCATGCACATCTCATCACGTCCCCCTATATCGCTGTGTATTCACGCACCTCCCATAGCATCCCCTATATCGCTGTGCCTTGCGCACCTCTCATAGCTTCCCCTATATCGCTGTCTTTTCGCGCTCATCCCATAGATTCACCTTTATCACTGTGTTATTGCTCACCTCTCATAGCTTCCCCTGTATCGCCGTGTTTTTGCTCACCTCTCATAGCTTCCCCCATATCGCCGTGTTTTCGCGCACCTCTTCACCTAGATCGCTATGTTTTCGCTCCTCTCAATACTTCCCCTATATCGCTGTGTTTTCTCGCACATCTGATACAGCCCCCTATATCGCCGTGTTTTTATACACATCTCATACCGTCCCCTATATTACTGTGTTTTCACGCACCTCCCATAACATCCCCTATATCATTGTGCCTTCGTGCACCTCTCATACCTTCCCCTATATCGCCCTGTTTTCGCGCACCCTCCTATACCTTCCTTGTATCGCTGCGTTTTCGTGCACCTCTCAGACCTTCCCCTATATCGCTGTGTTTACGTGCACATCACATAACGTCCCCTATTTCGCTGTGTATCCGTGCACCTCCCATAACATTCCCTATATCGCTGTGCCTTCGCGCACCTCTCATACCTTCCCCTATATCGCCGTATTTTCATGCACATCTCATAATCTCCCCTATATCGCTGGGTTTCCACGCATCTCTCATAACTTCCCCTATAGCGCCCTGTTTTCGCGCACCTCCTATACATTCCCTTATAAAGCTGCATTTTCGTGCACCCTCTCATACCTTCCCCTATATCGCCGTGTTTTCATGCACGATCTGATAACGTCCCCTATATCGCTGTGTTTTCACGCATCTCAAATAACTTCTGCTATATTGCTGTATTATTGCGCACCTCTCATAACTTCCCCAATATCGCGGTGTTTTTATGCACATCTCATAATGTCCCCTATATCGCTGTGTATTAGTGCACCTCCGATAACGTTCCCTTATATCGCTGTGTTTTCGCACACCTCTCATAACTTTTCCTATATCGCTGTGTTTTTGTGCACCTTTCATACCTTCCCTAATATCGCTGCGTTTTCATGCACATCTCATCACGTCCCCCTATATCGCTGTGTATTCACGCACCTCCCATAGCATCCCCTATATCGCTGTGCCTTGCGCACCTCTCATAGCTTCCCCTATATCGCTGTCTTTTCGCGCTCATCCCCATAGATTCACCTTTATCACTGTGTTATTGCTCACCTCTCATAGCTTCCCCTGTATCGCCGTGTTTTTGCTCACCTCTCATAGCTTCCCCCCCATATCGCCGTGTTTTCGCGCACCCTCTCATGTCTTCACCTAGATCGCTATGTTTTCGCTCCTCTCAATACTTCCCCTATATCGCTGTGTTTTCTCGCACATCTGATACAGCCCCCCTATATCGCCGTGTTTTTATACACATCTCATACCGTCCCCTATATTACTGTGTTTTCACGCACCTCCCATAGCATCCCCTATATCGTTGTGCCTTCGTGCACCTCTCATACCTTCCCCTATATCGCCCTGTTTTCGCGCACCTCCTGTACCTTCCCTTGTATCGCTGCGTTTTCGTGCACCTCTCAGACCTTCCCCTATATCGCTGTGTTTACGTGCACATCACATAACGTCCCCTATATCGCTGTGCCTTCGCGCACCTCTCATACCTTCCCCTATATCGCCGTATTTTCATGCACATCTCATAATCTCCCCTATATCGCTGGGTTTCCACGCATCTCTCATAACTTCCCCTATATCGCCCTGTTTTCGCGCTCCTCTCATACCTTCCCCTATATCACTGTGTTTTCACGCACCTCTCATAACTTTCCTTATATCGCTGTGTTTTTGAACACCTCTCATTGTTTCCCGTCTATCGCCGTGTATTCATGCAAATCTCATACCGTCCCCTATATGGCTGTGTTTTTGTGCACCTCTCATACCTTCACTAATATTGCTGCGTTTTCATGCACATCTCATCACATTCCCTGTATCGCTGTGTATTCACGCACCTCCCATATCATCCCCTATATCGCTGTGCCTTGCGCACCTCTCAATAGCTTCCCCCTATATCGCTGTCTTTTCGCCCTCATCCCATAGATTCACCTTTATCGCTGTGTTATTGCTCACCTCTCATACCTTCCCCTGTATCGCCGTGTTTTTTCTCACCTCTCATAGCTTCCCCCATATCGCCGTGTTTTCGCGCACCTCTCATGTCTTCACCAAGATCGCTATGTTTTCGCTCCTCTCATTACTTCCCCTGTATCGCTGTGTTTTCTCGCACGTCTGATACATTCTCCCGTATCGCCGTGTTTTCGCACACCTCTCATAATTTCCCCTATATCGCCGTGTTCTCGCACATCTCTCATACCTTCCCCTATATCACTGTGTTTTCGCGCACGTCCCATAGAGTCCCCTATATCGCTGTGCTTTCGCGCAGCTCTCTTACCTTACACTACATCGCCCTGTTTTTGCGCACATCCCATAGCTTCCACAATATTGCCCTGTTTTCGGGCACCTCTGATGTCTTCCCCTATATCGCTGTGTTTTCTCGCACCTCTAATGCATTCGCCTGTAACGTCAAGTTTTCGCGCACCCTCTCCTACTTTCCCCTATATCGCCGTGTTTTCGCGCACCTCTCATAGCTTCCCATATATGGCCGTGTTTTCATACACATCTCATACCGTCCCCTATATCACTGTGTTTTCGCGCACCTCCCATAGCATTCCCTATTTTCTCTGTGCCTTCGCGCACCTCTCATACCTTCCCCTATATCGCCGTGTTTTCATGCACATCTCACAACGTCCCCTATATCGCTGTGTATTCGTGCACCTCCCATAGCATCCCCTATTTCGCTGTGCCTTCGCGCACCTCTCATATCTTACCCTATATCGCCCTGTTTTCGTGCTCCTCGCAGTCATTCACCCTATATCGCCCTGGTTTCGCGCACCTGCCATTCCTTCACCTATATCGCTGTTTTCGTGCACCTCTCATACCTTCCCCAATATCGCTGTGTTTTCACACACCCTCTCATAACTTCTCCTGTATCGCTGTGTTTCTGTGCACCTCTCATAACTTCCCTAATATCGCTGCGTTTTCATGGACATCTCATCACGTCCCCTATATCGCTGTGTATTCACGCACCTCCCATACATCCCCTATATCGCTGTGCCTTGCGCACCTCTCATTCCTTCCCCTAAATCGCTGTCTTTTTGCGCACATCCCATAGATTCACTATCGCTGTGTTTTTGCTCACCTCTCATACCTTTCTCTATATCGCCTTGTTTTCGAGCACCTCCCATACCTTCCCCTTATCGCTGTGGTTTTCGTGTACCTCTCATACCTCCTCCTATAGCGCTGTGTTTTCGTGCACCTTTCATACCTTCCCCTTTATCGCTGTGTTTTCACACACCTCTCATAACTTCTCCAATATCACTGGGTATTTATGCACCTCTCATACCTTCCCTTATATTGCCGTTTTCGCGCACCTCCTATAACTTCCCTTATATCACTGCGTTTTCGTGCACCTCTCATACCTTCCACTATATCGCTCTGTTTTCATGCACATCTCATAACATCCCCTATTTCGCTGTGTATTTGTGCACTTCGCATAAAATCCCCTATTTCTCTGTGCCTTCGCGCACCTCTCGTACCTTCCCCTATATCGCCGTGTTTACGCGCCCCTCTCATACCTCCCCCTATATCGCCACGTTTTTATGCACATCTCATCCCGTCTCCTATATAGCTGTGCTTTTGCGCACCTACCATAGCATCCCCTATATCGAATGTGCCTTTTTGCACCTCTCATACCTTCCCCTATATCGCCGTGTTTTCATGCACATCTGATAACGTCCCCTATATCGCTGGGTTTTCACACACCTCTCATAACTTCCCCTATATCACCCTGCTTTCGAGCACCTCGCATACCTTCCCCTATATCGCTGTTTTTTCGTGTACCTCTCATACCTCCTCCTATATCGCTGTGTTTTCACGCACCTCAAATAACTTCTGCGATATTGCTGTATTATTGCGCACCTCTCATAACTTCCCCAATATCGCGGTGTTTTTATGCACATCTCATAATGTCCCCTATATCGCTGTGTATTAGTGCACCTCCGATACCTTCCCTTATATCGCTGTGTTTACGCACACCTCTCATAACTTTTCCTATATCGCTGTGTTTTTGTGCACCTCTCATACCTTCCCTAATATCGCTGCGTTTTCATGCACATCTCATCACGTCCCCTATATCGCTGTGTATTCACGCACCTCCCATAGCATCCCCTATATCGCTGTGCCTTGCGCACCTCTTATAGCTTCCCCTATATCGCTGTCTTTTCGCGCTCATCCCATGGATTCACCTTTATCACTGTGTTATTGCTCACCTCTCATAGCTTCCCCTGTATCGCCGTGTTTTTGCTCACCTCTCATAGCTTCCCCCATATCGCCATGTTTTCGCGCACCTCTCATGTCTTCACCTAGATCGCTATGTTTTCGCTCCTCTCAATACTTCCCCTATATCGCTGTGTTTTCTCGCACATCTGATACCGCCCCTTAAATCGCCGTGTTTTTATACACATCTCATACCGTCCCCTATATTACTGTGTTTTCACGCACCTCCCATAGCATCCCCTATATCGTTGTGCCTTCGTGCACCTCTCATACCTTCCCCTATATCGCCCTGTTTTCGCGCACCTCCTATACCTTCCCTTGTATCGCTGCGTTTTCGTGCACCTCTCAGACCTTCCCCTATATCGCTGTGTTTACATGCACATCTCATAACGTCCCCTATTTCGCTGTGTATTCGTGCACCCCCCATAACATTCCCTATATCGCTGTGCCTTCGCGCACCTCTCATACCTTCCCCTATATCGCTGTATTTTCATGCACATCTCATAACTTCTCCAATATCACTGGGTTTTTATGCACCTCTCATACCTTCCCTTATATTGCCGTTTTCGCGCACCTCCTATAACTTCCCTTATATCACTGCGTTTTCGTGCACCTCTCATACCTTCCACTATATCGCTCTGTTTTCATGCACATCTCATAACGTCCCCTATTTCGCTGTGTATTCGTGCACTTTGCATAAAATCCCCTATTTCTCTGTGCCTTCGCGCACCTCTCGTACCTTCCCCTATATCGCCGTGTTTACGCGCACCTCTCATACCTCCCCCTATATCGCCACGTTTTTATGCACATCTCATCCCGTCTCCTATATAGCTGTGCTTTTGTGCACCTACTATAGCATCCCCTATATCGAATGTGCCTTTTTGCACCTCTCATACTTTCCCTATAGCGCCCTGTTTTCGCGCACCTCCAATACATTCCCTTATAAAGCTGCATTTTCGTGCACCTCTCAGACCTTCCCCTATATCGCTGTGTTTACGTGCACATCACATAACGTCCCCTATTTCGCTGTGTATTCGTGCACCTCCCATAACATTCCCTATATCGCTGTGCCTTCGCGCACCTCTCATACCTTCCCCTATATCGCCGTATTTTCATGCACATCTCATAATCTCCCCTATATCGCTGGGTTTCCACGCATCTCTCATAACTTCCCCTATTGCGCCCTGTTTTCGCGCACCTCCTATACATTCCCTTATAAAGCTGCATTTTCGTGCACCTCTCATACCTTCCCATATATCGCCGTGTTTTCATGCACATCTGATAACGTCCCCTATATCGCTGTGTTTTCACGCATCTCAAATAACTTCTGCTATATTGCTGTATTATTGCGCACCTCTCATAACTTCCCCAATATCGCGGTGTTTTTATGCACATCTCATAATGTCCCCTATATCGCTGTGTATTAGTGCACCTCCGATACCTTCCCTTATATCGCTGTGTTTTCGCACACCTCTCATAACTTTTCCTATATCGCTGTGTTTTTGTGCACCTTTCATACCTTCCCTAATATCGCTGCGTTTTCATGCACATCTCATCACGTCCCCTATATCGCTGTGTATTCACGCACCTCCCATAGCATCCCCTATATCGCTGTGCCTTGCGCACCTCTCATAGCTTCCCCTATATCGCTGTCTTTTCGCGCTCATCCCATAGATTCACCTTTATCACTGTGTTATTGCTCACCTCTCATAGCTTCCCCTGTATCGCCGTGTTTTTGCTCACCTTTCATACCTTCCCCTATATCGCCGTGTTTTCGCGCACCTCTCATGTCTTCACCTAGATCGCTATGTTTTCGCTCCTCTCAATACTTCCCCTATATCGCTGTGTTTTCTCGCACATCTGATACAGCCCCCTATATCGCCGTGTTTTTATACACATCTCATACCGTCCCCTATATTACTGTGTTTTCACGCACCTCCCATAGCATCCCCTATATCGTTGTGCCTTCGTGCACCTCTCATACCTTCCCCTATATCGCCCTGTTTTCGCGCACCTCCTATACCTTCCCTTGTATCGCTGCGTTTTCGTGCACCTCTCAGACCTTCCCCTATATCGCTGTGTTTGCGTGCACATCACATAACGTCCCCTATTTCGCTGTGTATTCGTGCACCTCCCATAACATTCCCTATATCGCTGTGCCTTCGCGCACCTCTCATAACTTCCCCTATATCGCCCTGTTTTCGCGCTCCTCTCATACCTTCCCCTATATCACTGTGTTTTCACGCACCTTTCATAACTTTCCTTATATCGCTGTGTTTTTGAACACCTCTCATTGTTTCCCGTCTATCGCCGTGTATTCATGCACATCTCATACCGTCCCCTATATGGCTGTGTTTTTGTGCACCTCTCATACCTTCACTAATATTGCTGCGTTTTCATGCACATCTCATCACATTCCCTATATCGCTGTGTATTCACGCACCTCCCATATCATCCCCTATATCGCTGTGCCTTGCGCACCTCTCATAGCTTCCCCTATATCGCTGTCTTTTCGCCCTCATCCCATAGATTCACCTTTATCGCTGTGTTATTGCTCACCTCTCATAGCTTCCCCTGTATCGCCGTGTTTTTTCTCACCTCTCATAGCTTCCCCCATATCGCCGTGTTTTCGCGCACCTCTCATACCTTCCCCTATATCACTGTGTTTTCGCACATCTCTCATACCTTCCCCTATATCACTGTGTTTTCGCGCACGTCCCATAGAGTCCCCTATATCGCTGTGCTTTCGCGCAGCTCTCTTACCTTACACTACATCGCCCTGTTTTTGCGCACATCCCATAGCTTCCACAATATTGCCCTGTTTTCGGGCACCTCTCATGTCTTCCCCTATATCGCTGTGTTTTCTCGCACCTCTAATGCATTCGCCTGTAACGTCAAGTTTTCGCGCACCTCTCCTACTTTCCCCTATATCGCCGTGTTTTCGCGCACCTCTCATAGCTTCCCATATATGGCCGTGTTTTCATACACATCTCATACCGTCCCCTATATCACTGTGTTTTCGCGCACCTCCCATAGCATTCCCTATTTCTCTGTGCCTTCGCGCACCTCTCATACCTTCCCCTATATCGCCGTGTTTTCATGAACATCTCATAACGTCCCCTATATCGCTGTGTATTCGTGCACCTCCCATAGCATCCCCTATTTCGCTGTGCCTTCGCGCACCTCTCATATCTTACCCTATATCGCCCTGTTTTCGTGCTCCTCGCAGTCATTCACCTATATCGCCCTGGTTTCGCGCACCTGCCATTCCTTCACCTATATCGCTGTTTTCGTGCACCTCTCATACCTTCCCAATATCGCTGTGTTTTCACACACCTCTCATAACTTCTCCTATGTCGCTGTGTTTCTGTGCACCTCTCATAACTTCCCTAATATCGCTGCGTTTTCATGCACATCTCATCACGTCCCCTATATCGCTGTGTATTCACGCACCTCCCATACATCCCCTATATCGCTGTGCCTTGCGCACCTCTCATTCCTTCCCCTAAATCGCTGTCTTTTTGCGCACATCCCATAGATTCACTATCGCTGTGTTTTTGCTCACCTCTCATACCTTTCTCTATATCGCCTTGTTTTCGAGCACCTCCCATACCTTCCCCTTATCGCTGTGTTTTCGTGTACCTCTCATACCTCCTCCTATAGCGCTGTGTTTTCGTGCACCTTTCATACCTTCCCCTTTATCGCTGTGTTTTCACACACCTCTCATAACTTCTCCAATATCACTGGGTATTTATGCACCTCTCATACCTTCCCTTATATTGCCGTTTTCGCACACCTCCTATAACTTCCCTTATATCACTGCGTTTTCGTGCACCTCTCATACCTTCCACTATATCGCTCTGTTTTCATGCACATCTCATAACATCCCCTATTTCGCTGTGTATTTGTGCACTTCGCATAAAATCCCCTATTTCTCTGTGCCTTCGCGCACCTCTCGTACCTTCCCCTATATCGCCGTGTTTACGCACCCCTCTCATACCTCCCCCTATATCGCCACGTTTTTATGCACATCTCATCCCGTCTCCTATATAGCTGTGCTTTTGCGCACCTACCATAGCATCCCCTATATCGAATGTGCCTTTTTGCACCTCTCATACCTTCCCCTATAGCGCCCTGTTTTCGCGCACCTCCTATACCTTCCCTTATAAAGCTGCATTTTCGTGCACCTCTCATACCTTCCCCTATATCGCCGTGTTTTCATGCACATCTGATAACGTCCCCTATATCGCTGGGTTTTCACACACCTCTCATAACTTCCCCTATATCACCCTGCTTTCGAGCACCTCGCATACCTTCCCCTATATCGCTGTTTTTTCGTGTACCTCTCATACCTCCTCCTATATCGCTGTGTTTTCACGCACCTCAAATAACTTCTGCGATATTGCTGTATTATTGCGCACCTCTCATAACTTCCCCAATATCGCGGTGTTTTTATGCACATCTCATAATGTCCCCTATATCGCTGTGTATTAGTGCACCTCCGATACCTTTCCTTATATCGCTGTGTTTACGCACACCTCTCATAACTTTTCCTATATCGCTGTGTTTTTGTGCACCTCTCATACCTTCCCTAATATCGCTGCGTTTTCATGCACATCTCATCACGTCCCCTATATCGCTGTGTATTCACGCACCTCCCATAGCATCCCCTATATCGCTGTGCCTTGCGCACCTCTCATACCTTCCCCTATATCGCCCTGTTTTCGCGCACCTCCTATACCTTCCCTTGTATCGCTGCGTTTTCGTGCACCTCTCAGACCTTCCCCTATATCGCTGTGTTTACATGCACATCTCATAACGTCCCCTATTTCGCTGTGTATTCGTGCACCCCCCGTAACATTCCCTATATCGCTGTGCCTTCGCGCACCTCTCATACCTTCCCCTATATCGCTGTATTTTCATGCACATCTCATAATCTCCCCTATATCGCTGGGTTTCCACGCATCTCTCATAACTTCCCCTATATCGCCCTGTTTTCGCGCTCCTCTCATACCTTCCCCTATATCATTGTGTTTTCACGCAACTCTCATAACTTTCCCTATATCGCTGTGTTTTTGAACACCTCTCATTGTTTCCCGTCTATCGCCGTGTATTCATGCACATCTCATACCGTCCCCTATATGGCTGTGTTTTTGTGCACCTCTCATACCTTCCCTAATATTGCTGCGTTTTCATGCACATCTCATCACGTTCCCTATATCGCTGTGTATTCACGCACCTCCCATAGCATCCCCTATATCGCTGTGCCTTGCGCACCTCTCATAGCTTCCCCTATATCGCTGTCTTTTCGCCCTCATCCCATAGATTCACCTTTATCGCTGTGTTATTGCTCACCTCTCATAGCTTCCCCCATATCGCCGTGTTTTCGCGCACCTCTCAGACCTTCCCCTATATCGCTGTGTTTACATGCACATCTCATAACGTCCCCTATTTCGCTGTGTATTCGTGCACCCCCCGTAACATTCCCTATATCGCTGTGCCTTCGCGCACCTCTCATACCTTCCCCTATATCGCTGTATTTTCATGCACATCTCATAATCTCCCCTATATCGCTGGGTTTCCACGCATCTCTCATAACTTCCCCTATATCGCCCTGTTTTCGCGCTCCTCTCATACCTTCCCCTATATCATTGTGTTTTCACGCACCTCTCATAACTTTCCCTATATCGCTGTGTTTTTGAACACCTCTCATTGTTTCCCGTCTATCGCCGTGTATTCATGCACATCTCATACCGTCCCCTATATGGCTGTGTTTTTGTGCACCTCTCATACCTTCCCTAATATTGTTGCGTTTTCATGCACATCTCATCACGTTCCCTATATCGCTGTGTATTCACGCACCTCCCATAGCATCCCCTATATCGCTGTGCCTTGCGCACCTCTCATAGCTTCCCCTATATCGCTGTCTTTTCGCCCTCATCCCATAGATTCACCTTTATCGCTGTGTTATTGCTCACCTCTCATAGCTTCCCCCATATCGCCGTGTTTTCGCGCACCTCTCATGTCTTCACCAAGATCGCTATGTTTTTGCTCCTCTCATTACTTCCCCTATATCGCTGTGTTTTCTCGCACGTCTGATACATTCTCCCGTATCGCCGTGTTTTCGCACACCTCTCATAATTTCCCCTATATCGCCGTGTTCTCGCACATCTCTCATACCTTCCCCTATATCACTGTGTTTTCGCGCACGTCCCATAGAGTCCCCTATATCGCTGTGCTTTCGCGCAGCTCTCTTACCTTCCACTACATCGCCCTGTTTTTGCGCATATCCCATAGCTTCCACGAAATTGCCCTGTTTTCGGGCACCGCTCATGTCTTCCCCTATATCGCTGTGTTTTCTCGCACCTCTAATGCATTCGCCTGTAACGTCAAGTTTTCGCGCACCTCTCCTACTTTCCCCTATATCGCCGTGTTTTCGCGCACCTCTCATAGCTTCCCATATATGGCCGTGTTTTCATACACATCTCATACCGTCCCGTATATCACTGTGTTTTCGCGCACCTCCCATAGCAGCTGGGTTTTTACTCACCTCTCATAACTTCCCCTATATCGCTGTCTTTTCACACACTTCTCATACCTTTCCCTATATCGCTGTCTTTTCGCGCACATCGCATAGATTCACCTTTATCGCTGTGTTATTGCTCACATATCATAGCTTCCCCTACATCGCTGTGTTTTCGTGCACCTCTCATACCTTCCCAATATCGCTGTGTTTTCACACACCTCTCATAACTTCTCCTATATCGCTGTGTTTTTGTGCACCTCTCATAACTTCCCTAATATCGCTGCGTTTTCATGCACATCTCATCACGTCCCCTATATCGCTGTGTATTCACGCACCTCCCGTACATCCCCTATATCGCTGTGCCTTGCGCACCTCTCATACCGTCCCCTAAATCGCTGTCTTTTTGCGCACATCCCATAGATTCACTATCGCTGTGTTATTGCTCACCTCTCATAGCTTCCCCTGTATCGCCGTTTTTGCTCACCTCTCATAGTTTCCCCTATATCGCTGTGTTTTCGCGCATCTCTAATACATTCCCTTATATCGCTGACTTTTCGCGCACATCCCATAGATTCACCTTTATTGCTGTGTTATTGCTCATCTGTCATAGCTTCCCCTATATCGCCGTGTTGTTATGCACATCTCATAACGTCCCCTATATCGCTGTGTATTCGCGCACCTCTCATAATTTCCCCTATATCGCCGTTTTCTCGCACATCTCTCATACCTTCCCCGATATCACTGTGTTTTCGCGCACATTCCATAGCGTCCCCTATATCACTGTGTTTTCTCGCATCTCTGATGCATTTCCCTGTATCGTCCTGTTTTCGCGCACCTCTCATGTATTCCACTACATCGCTGTGTTTTAGCGCACCTCTCATACCTCCCCCTATAACGCCCTGTTTTTGCGCACATCCCATAGCATCCCTTATATTGCTGTGTTTTCACACACCTCTCATAACTTCTCCTATATCACTGTGTTTTTGTGCACCTCTCATACCTTCCCTAATATCGCTGAGTTTTCATGCACATCTCATCACATCCCCTATATCGCTGTATATTCACACACCTCCCATCGCATCCCCTATATCGCTGTGCCTTGCGCACCTCTCATAGCTTCCCCTATATTGCTGTCTTTTCGCGCACATCTCCATAGATTCAGCTTTATCGCTGTGTTATTGCTCTCCTCTCATAGCTTCCCCTGTATCGCCGTGTTTTTGCTCACCTGTCATGTCTTCACCTAGATCACTATGTTTTCGCTCCTCTCAATACTTCCCCTATATCGCTGTGTTTTCTCGCACAATTGATACATTCTCCCATATCGCCGTGTTTTCGCACACCTCTCATAATGTCCCCAATATCGCCGTGTTCTCGCACACCTCTCATACCTTCCCCTATATCGCCCTCTTTTCGCGCACATCCCATACCTTCCACTATATTGCCCTGTTTTCGCACACCTCTCATGTCTTCCACTACATCGCTGTGTTTTCTGGCACCTCTGATGCATTCCCATGTAACGCCAAGTTTTCGCGCACCTCTCATATTTTCCCCTATATCGCCGTGTTTACGCGCACCTCTCATACCTCCCCGTATATTGCCATGTTTTTATGCACATCTCATACCGTCTCCTATATCGCTGTGTTTTCGCGCACCTCCCATAGCATCCCCTATATCGCTGTGCCTTCGTGCACCTCTCATACCTTCCCCTATATCGCCCTGTTTTCGCGCACCTCCTATAACTTCCCTTATATCACTGCGTTTTCGTGCACCTCTCATACCTTCCACTATATCGCTGTGTTTTCATGCACATCTCATAACGTCCCCTATTTCGCTGTGTATTCGCGCACCTCCCATAACATCCCTTATATCGCTGTGCCTTCGCGCACCTCTCATACCTTCCCCTATAATGCTGTGTTTTCATGCACATCTCATAACGTCCCCAATATCACTGGGTTTTTACTCACCTCTCATAACTTCCCCTATATCGCCCTGCTTTCGAGCACCTTCCATACCTTCCCCTATATCGCTGTGTTTTCGTTTACCTCTCATACCTCCCCCTATATCGCTGTGTTTTCAAGCACCTCTCATAAATTCTCATATATTGCTGTATTTTTGCGCACCTCTCATAACTTCCCCTATATTGTCGTTTTTTTATGCACATCACATAACGTCCCCTATTTCCCTGTGTATTCATGCACCTCCCATAACATCCCCTATATCGCTGTGCCTTCGTGCACATCCCATACCTTCTCCTATATCTCCCTGTTTTCGCCCACCTCCTATACCTTCCCTTATATCGCTGTGTATTCGTGCACCTCCCATTCCTTCCCCTATATCGCTGTGCTTTCGTGCACCTTTCATACCTTCCCCTATATCGCTGTGTTTTCGCACACCTCTCATAACTTCTCCTATATCGCTGTGTTTTTGTGCACCTCTCATAACTTCCCTAATATCGCTGAGTTTTCATGAACATCTCATCACGTCCACTATATCGCTGTGTATTCATGCCCCTCCCATTGCATCCCCTGTATCGCTGTGCCTTGCGCACCTCTCATAGCTCCCCTATATCGCTGTCTTTTCGCGCACATCCCATAGATTCACCTTTATCGCTGCGTTATTGCTCACCTCTCATAGCTTCCCTGTATCGCCCTGTTTTCGCACACCTCTCATAATTTTCCCTATATCGCCGTGCTCTCGCACACCTCTCATACCTTTCCCTATATCACTGTGTTTTCGCACACGTCCCATTGCGTCCCCTATATCGCTGTTTTTTCGCGCACCTCTCATACCTTCCCCTATATCGCCCTATTTTCATGCACATCCCATAGCTTCCACTATATTGCCCTGTTTTCGCACACCTCTCATGTATTCCACTACATCACTGTGTTTTTTGGCACCTCTGATGCATTCCCCGGTAACGCCAAGTTTTCGCGCACCTCTCTTACTTTCTATTATATCGCCGTGTTTACGCGCACCTCTCATACCTCACCCTATATGGCCATGTTTTTATGCACATCTCATACCGTCTCCTATATCGCTGTGTTTTCGCACACCTCCCATAGCATCCCCTATATTGCTGTGCCTTCGTGCACCTCTCATACCTTCCCCTATATCGCCCTATTTTCGTGCACCTCTCATGTATTCCACTACATCGCTGTGTTTTCTGGCACCTCTGATGCATTCCCCTGTAACGCCAAGTTTTCGCGCACATCTCATACTTTCCGCTATATCGCAGTGTTTACGCGCACCTCTCATACCTCCCCCTATATCGCCATGTTTTTATGCACATCTCATACCGTCTCCTATATCGCTGCTTTCTGGCGCCCCTTCTATAGCATCCCCTATATCGCTGTGCCTTCATGCACCTCTCATACCTTCCCCTATAACGCTGTGTTTTCATGCACATCTCATAACGTCCCCTATTTCGCTGTGTATTCGAGCATCTCCCATAACATCCCCTATATCGCTGTGCCTTCGTGCACCTCTCATACCTTCCCCTATATCGCCGTGTTTTCATGCACATCTCATAACGTCCCCTATATCGCTGAGTTTTCACGCACCTCTCATAACTTCCCCTATATCACCCTGCTTTCGAGCACCTCCCATACCTTCCCCTATATCGCTGTGTTTTCGTGTACCTCTCATAACTCCCCCTATATTGCTGTGTTTTCACGCACCGCTAATAAATTCTCCTATATTGCTGTATTATTGCGCACCTCTCATAACTTCCCCTGTATCGCCGTGTTTTCGTACACCTCTCATACCTTCCCTATATCGCTGTGTTTTAGTGCACCTCTCATAACTTCCCTAATATCGCTGCGTTTCCATGCACATCTCATCACGTCCCCTATATCGCTGTGTATTCACGCACCTCCCATAGCATCCCCTATATCACTGTGCCTTGCGCACCTCTCATAGCTTCCCCTATATCGCTGTCTTTTCGCGCACATCCCATAGATTCACCTTTATCGCTGTTATTGCTCACCTCTCATAGCTTCCCCTGTATCGCCGTGTTTTTGCTCACCTCTCATAGCTTCCCCCATATCGCCGTGTTTTTGCGCACCTCTCATGTCTTCACCTAGATCGCTATGTTTTCGCTCCTCTCAATACTTCCCCTATATCGCTGTGTTTTCTCGCACATCTGATACATTCGCCCGTATCGCCGTGTTTTCGCACACCTCTCATAATTTCCCCGATATCGCCGTGTTCTCGCACACCTCTCATACCTTCCCCTATATCACTGTGTTTTCGCGCACGTCCCATAGAGTCCCCTATATCGCTGTGCTTTCGCGCAGCTCTCTTACCTTCCACTACATCGCCCTGTTTTTGCGCACATCCCATAGCTTCCACTATATTGCCCTGTTTTCGGGCACCTCTCATGTCTTCCCCTATATCGCTGTGTTTTCTCGCACCTCTAATGCATTCGCCTGTAACGCCAAGTTTTCGCGCACCTCTCCTACTTTCCCCTATATCGCCGTGTTTTCGCGCACCTCTCATAGCTTCCCATATATGGCCGTGTTTTCATACACATCTCATACCGTCCCCTATATCACTGTGTTTTCGCGCACCTCCCATAGCATCCCCTATATCCCTGTGCCTTCGTGCCCCTCTCATACCTTTCCGTATATCGCCGTGTTCTCCTGCACATCTCATAACGTTCCCTATATCGCCGTACTTTTGCTCACCTCTCATAACTTCCTCTATATCGCCCTGTTTTCGCACACCTCTCATAACTTCTCCTATATCGCTGTGGTTTCGCACAACTCTCATGGTTTCCCGACTATCGCCGTGTATTCATTCACATCTCGAGCCGTCCCCTTTATCGCTGTGTTTTCACACACCTCTCATACCGTCCCCCATATCGCTGTGTTTTCACACACCTCTCATACCTTTCCCTATATCGCTGTCTTTTCGCGCACATCGCATAGATTCACCTTTATCGCTGCGTTATTGCTCACATCTCATAGCTTCCCCTACATCGCCGTGTTTTTGCGCACCTCTCATAACTTCCCCTTATCGCCGTATTTTTATGCACATCTCATAACGTCCCCTATATCGCTGTGTATTCGTGCACCTCCCATAGCATCCCCTATTTCGCTGTGCCTTCGAGCACCTCTCATATCTTACCCTATATCGCCCTGTTTTCGTGCTCCTCGCAGTCATTCACATATATCGCCCTGGTTTCGCGCACCTGCCATTCCTTCACCTATATCGCTGTTTTCGTGCACCTCTCATACCTTCCCAATATCGCTGTGTTTTCACACACCTCTCATAACTTCTCCTATATCGCTGTATTTTTGTGCACCTCTCATAACTTCCCAAATATCGCTGCGTTTTCATGCACATCTCATCACGTCCCCTATATCGCTGTGTATTCACGCACCTCCCATACATCCCTTATGTCGCTGTGCCTTGCGCACCTCTCATTCCTTCCCCTAATTCGCTGTCTTTTTGCGCACATCCCATAGATTCACTATCGCTGTGTTATTGCTCACCTCTCATAGCTTCCCCTATATTGCCGTGTTTTCGCTAACCTCTAATACCTTCCCGATATCGCTGACTTTTCGCGCACATCCCATAGATTCACCTTTATTGCTGTGTTATTGCTCATCTGTCATAGCTTCCCCTATATCGCCGTGTTGTTATGCACATCTCATAACGTCCCCTATATCGCTGTGTATTCGCGCACCTCTCATAATTTCCCCTATATTGCCGTGTTCTCGCACATCTCTCATACCTTCCCCTATATCACTGTGTTTTCGCGCACATCCCATAGCGTCCCCTATATCACTGTGTTTTCTCGCATCTCTGATGCATTTCCCTGTATCGTCCTGTTTTCGCGCACCTCTCATGTATTCCACTACATCGCTGTGTTTTAGCGCACCTCTCATACCTCCCCCTATATCGCCGTGTTTTTATGCACATCTCATACCGTCCCCTATATCGCTGTGTTTTCACGAACCTCTCATACCTCCCCCTATATCGCCCTGTTTTTGCGCACATCCCATAGCATCCCCTATATTGCTGTGTTTTCACACACCTCTCATAACTTCTCCTATATCACTGTGTTTTTGTGCACCTCTCATACCTTCCCTAATATCGCTGAGTTTTCATGCACATCTCATCACATCCCCTATATCGCTGTATATTCACACACCTCCCATCGCATCCCCTATATCGCTGTGCCTTGCGCACCTCTCATAGCTTCCCCATATTGCTGTCTTTTCGCGCACATCTCCATAGATTCAGCTTTATCGCTGTGTTATTGCTCTCCTCTCATAGCTTCCCCTGTATCACCGTGTTTTTGCTCACCTGTCATGTCTTCACCTAGATCACTATGTTTTCGCTCCTCTCAATACTTCCCCTATATCGCTGTGTTTTCTCGCACAATTGATACATTCTCCCGTATCGCCATGTTTTCGCACACCTCTCATAATGTCCCAAATATCGCCGTGTTCTCGCACACCTCTCATACCTTCCCCTATATCGCCTTCTTTTCGCGCACATCCTATACCTTCCACTATGTTGCCCTGTTTTCGCGCACCTCTCATGTCTTCCACTACATCACTGTGTTTTCTGGCACCTCTGATACATTCCCATTTAACGCCAAGTTTTCGCGCACCTCTCATACTTTCCCCTATATTGCCGTGTTTACGCGCACCTCTTATACCTCCCCGTATATTGCCATGTTTTTATGCACATCTCATACCGTCTCCTATATCACTGTGTTTTTGCGCACCTCCCATAGCATCCCCTATATCGCTGTGCCTTCGTGCACCTCTCATACCTTCCCCTATATCGCTCTGTTTTCGCGCACCTCCTATAACTTCCCTTATATCACTGCGTTTTCGTGCACCTCTCATACCTTCCACTATGTCGCTGTGTTTTCATGCACATCTCATAACGTCCCCTATTTCTCTGTGTATTCGTGCACATCCCATAACATTCCCTATTTCTCTGTGCCTTCGCGCACCTCTCATATCTTCCCCTATATCGCCGTGTTTTCATGCACATCTCATAACGTCCCCTATATCGCTGGGTTTTTACTCACCTCTCATAACTTCCCCTATATCGCCCTGCTTTCGAGCACCTTCCATCCCTTCCCCTATGTCGCTGTGTTTTCGTTTACCTCTCATACCTCCCCCTTTCTCGCTGTGTTTTCAAGCACCTCTCATAAATTCTCATATATTGCTGTATTTTTGCGCACCTCTCATAACTTCCCCTATATTGTCGTTTTTTTATGCACATCTCATAACGTCCCCTATTTCACTGTGTATTCGTGCACCTCCCATAACACCCCCTATATCGCTGTGCCTTCGTGCACATCCCATACCTTCCCGTATATCGCCCTGTTTTCGCCCACCTCCTATACCTTCCCTTATATCGCTGTGTATTCGTGCACCTCCCATTCCTTCCCCTATATCGCTGTGCTTTCGTGCACCTTTCATACCTTCCCCTATATCGCTGTGTTTTCGCACACCTCTCATAACTTCTCCTATATCGCTGTGTTTTTGTGCACCTCTCATAACTTTCCTAATATCGCTGAGTTTTCATGCACATCTCATCACGTCCACTATATCGCTGTGTATTCACGCACCTCCCATAGCATCCCCTATATCGCTGTGCCTTGCGCACTTCTCATAGCTTCCCCTATATCGCTGTCTTTTTGTGCACATCCCATAGATTCACATTTATCGTTGTGTTATTGCTCACCTCTCATAGCTTCCCCTGTATCCCCGTGTTTTTGCTCACCTCTCATACCTTTCTCTATATCGCCTTGTTTTCGAGCACCTCCCATACCTTCCCCTTATCGCTGTGTTTTCGTGTACGTCTCATACCTCCCCCTATATCGCTGTGCTTTCACGCACCTCTCATAGCGTCCCCTATATCGCTGTGTATTTGCGCACCTCCCATAGCATCCCCTATAACGCTGTGCCTTCGCGCACCTCACATACCTTCCCCTATATCACCCTGTTTTCGCACACCTCCAATTCCTTCCCCTATATCGCTGTGTTTTCGTGCACCTCTCATACCTTCCCCTTTATCGCTGTGTTTTCACACACCTCTCATAACTTCTCATATATTGCTGTATTTTTGCGCACCTCTTATAACTTCCCCTATTTTGCCGTTTTTTTATGCACATCTCATAACGTCCTCTATTTCGCTGTGTATTCGTGCACCTCCCATAACATCCCCTATATCGCTGTGCCTTCGTGCACCTCCCATTCCTTCCCCTATATCGCCCTGTTTTCGCCCACCTCCTATACCTTCCCTTATATCGCTGTCTTTTCATGCACCTCTCATACCTCCCCCTATATCGTTGTGTTTTCACGCACTTCTCATAACTTCTCCTATATTGCTGTATTTTTGCGCACCTCTCATAACTTCCCCTATATCACCGTGTTTTTATGCACATCTCATAACGTCCCCTATATCGCTGTGTATTCGTGCACCTCCCATTCCTTCCCCTATATCGCTGTGTTTTCGTACACCTCTCATAACGTCTCCTATATCGCTATGTTTTTGTGCACCTCTCATAACTTTCCTAATATCGCTGAGTTTTCATGCACATCTCATCACGTCCACTATATCACTGTGTATTCACGCACCTTCCATAGCTTCCCCTATATCGTTGTCTTTTCGCACACATCCCATAGATTAACCTTTATCACTGCGTTATTGGTCACCTCTCATAGCTTCCCTGTATCGCCCTGTTTTCGCTCACCTCTCATAGCTTCCCCTATATCGCCGTGTTTTCGCGCCCTTCTCATGTCTTCACCTAGATCGCAATGTTTTCGTTCCTCTCAATACTTCCCCTATATCGCTGTTTTCTAGCACATCTGATACATTCTACCATATCGTCGTGTTTTCGCACACCTCTCATAATTTCCCATATATCGCCGTGTTCTCGCACACCTCTCATACCTTTCCCTACATCACGGTGTTTTCGCAGACTTCCCATTGCGTCCCCTATATCGCTGTGTTTTCGCGCACCTCTCATACCTTCCCCTATATCGCCCAATTTTCTTGCACGTCCCATAGCTTCCACTATATTGCCCTGTTTTCGCGCACCTCTCATACTTTCCATTATATCGCCGTGTTTAAGCGCACCTCTCATACCTCACCCTATATGGCCATGTTTTTATGCACATCTCATACCGTCTCCTATATCGCTGTGTTTTCGCACACCTCCCATAGCATCCCCTATATTGCTGTGCCTTCGTGCACCTCTCATACCTTCCCCTTTATCGCCCTGTTTTCGCGCACCTCTCATGTATTCCACTACATCGCTGTGTTTTCTGGCACCTCTGATGCATTCCCTTGTAATGCCAAGTTTTCGCGCACCTCTCATACTTTCCCCTATATCGCCGTGTTTACGCGCACCTCTCATACCTCCCCCTATATCGCCATGTTTTTATGCACATCTCATCCCGTCTCCTATATAGCTGTGCTTTTGCGCACCTACCATAGCATCCCCTATATCGAATGTGCCTTTTTGCACCTCTCATACCTTCCCCTATAGCGCCCTGTTTTCGCGCACCTCCTATACCTTCCCTTATAAAGCTGCATTTTCGTGCACCTCTCATACCTTCCCCTATATCGCCGTGTTTTCATGCACATCTGATAACGTCCCCTATATCGCTGGGTTTTCACGCACCTCTCATAACTTCCCCTATATCACCCTGCTTTCGAGCACCTCGCATACCTTCCCCTATATCGCTGTTTTTTCGTGTACCTCTCATACCTCCTCCTATATCGCTGTGTTTTCACGCACCTCTAATAACTTCTGCTATATTGCTGTATTATTGCGCACCTCTCATAACTTCCCCAATATCGCGGTGTTTTTATGCACATCTCATAATGTCCCCTATATCGCTGTGTATTAGTGCACCTCCGATACCTTCCCTTATATCGCTGTGTTTTCGCACACCTCTCATAACTTTTCCTATATCGCTGTGTTTTTGTGCACCTCTCATACCTTCCCTAATATTGCTGCGTTTTCATGCACATCTCATCACGTCCCCTATATCGCTGTGTATTCACGCACCTCCCATAGCATCCCCTATATCGCTGTGCCTTGCGCACCTCTCATAGCTTCCCCTATATCGCTGTCTTTTCGCGCTCATCCCATAGATTCACCTTTATCACTGTGTTATTGCTCACCTCTCATAGCTTCCCCTGTATCGCCGTGTTTTCGCGCACCTCTCATGTCTTCACCTGGATCGCTATGTTTTCGCTCCTCTCAATACTTCCCCTATATTGCTGTGTTTTCACGCACCTCCCATAGCATCCCCTATATCGTTGTGTCTTCGTGCACCTCTCATACCTTCCCCTATATCGCCCTGTTTTCGCGCACCTCCTATACCTTCCCTTGTATCGCTGCGTTTTCGTGCACCTCTCAGACCTTCCCCTATATCGCTGTGTTTACATGCACATCTCATAACGTCCCCTATTTCGCTGTGTATTCGTGCACCTCCCATAACATTCCCTATATCGCTGTGCCTTCGCGCACCTCTCATACCTTCCCCTATATCGCCGTATTGTCATGCACATCTCATAATCTCCCATATATCGCTGGGTTTCCACGCATCTCTCATAACTTCCCCTATATCGCCCTGTTTTCGCGCTCCTCTCATACCTTCCCCTATATCACTGTGTTTTCACGCACCTCTCATAAATTTCCTTATATCGCTGTGTTTTTGAACACCTCTCATTGTTTCCCGTCTATCGCCGTGTATTCATGCACATCTCATACTGTCCCCTATATGGCTGTGTTTTTGTGCACCTCTCATACCTTCCCTAATATTGCTGCGTTTTCATGCACATCTCATCACGTTCCCTATATCGCTGTGTATTCACGCACCTCCCATAGCATCCCCTATATCGCTGTGCCTTGCGCACCTCTCATAGCTTCCCCTATATCGCTGTCTTTTCGCCCTCATCCCATAGATTCACCTTCATCGCTGTGTTATTGCTCACCTCTCATAGCTTCCCCTGTATCGCCATGTTTTTTCTCACCTCTCATAGCTTCCCCCATATCGCCGTGTTTTCATGCACATCTCATAACGTCCCCTATATCGCTGGGTTTTTACTCACCTCTCATAACTTCCCCTATATCGCCCTGCTTTCGAGCACCTTCCATACCTTCCCCTATATCGCTGTGTTTTCGTTTACTTCTCATACCTCCCCCTATATCGCCGTGTTTTCAAGCAGCTCTCATAAATTCTCATATATTGCTGTATTTTTGCGCACCTCTCATAACTTCCCCTATATTGTCGTTTTTTTATGCACATCTCATAACATCCCCTATTTCACTGTGTATTCGTGCACCTCCCATAACATCCCCTATATCGCTGTGCCTTCGTGCACATCCCATACCTTCCCCTATATCGCCCTGTTTTCGCCCACCTCCTATACCTTCCCTTATATCGCTGTGTATTCGTGCACCTCCCATTCCTTCCCCTATATCGCTGTGCTTTCGTGCACCTTTCATACCTTCCCCTATATCGCTGTGTTTTCACACACCTCTCGTAACTTCTCCTATATCGCTGTGTTTTTGTGCACCTCTCATAACTTCCCGAATATCGCTGAGTTTTCATGCACATCTCATCACGTCCACTATATCGCTGTGTATTCACGCCCCTCCCATTGCATCCCCTATATCGCTGTACCTTGCGCACCTCTCATAGCTTCACCTATATCGCTGTCATTTCGCGCACATCCCATAGATTCACCTTTATCGCTGCGTTATTGCTCACCTCTCATAGCTTCCCTGAATCGCCCTGTTTTTGCTCACCTCTCATAGCTTCCCTTATATCGCCGTGTTTTCGCGCCCTTCTCTTGTCTTCACCTAGATCGCTATGTTTTCGTTCCTCTCAATACTTCCCCTATATCGCTGTTTTCTAGCACATCTGATACATTCTCCCGTATCGCCGTGTTTTCGCACACCTCTCATAATTTCCCCTATATCGCCGTGTTCTCGCACACCTCTCATACCTTTCCCTATATCACTGTGTTTTCGCACACGTCCCATTGCGTCCCCTATATCACTGTGTTTTCGCGCACCTCTCATACCTTCCCCTATATCTCCCTATTTTCATGCACATCCCATAGCTTCCACTATATTGCCCTGTTTTCGCACACCTCTCATGTATTCCACTACATCACTGTGTTTTCTGGCACCTCTGATGCATTCCCCTGTAACGCCAAGTTTTCGCGCACCTCTCTTACTTTCTATTATATCGCCGTGTTTACGTGCACCTCTCATACCTCACCCTATATGGCCATGTTTTTATGCACATCTCATACTGTCTCCTATATCGCTGTGTTTTCGCACACCTCCCATAGCATCCCCTATATTGCTGTGCCTTCGTGCACCTCTCATACCTTCCCCTATATCGCCCTATTTTCGTGCACCTCTCATGTATTCCACTACATCGCTGTGTTTTCTGGCACCTCTGATGCATTCCCCTGTAACGCCAAGTTTTCGCGCACATCTCATACTTTCCGCTATATCGCAGTGTTTACGCGCACCTCTCATACCCCCCCCTATATCGCCATGTTTTTATGCACATCTCATACCGTCTCCTATATCGCTGTTTTCTGGCGCACCTCCTATAGCATCCCCTATATCGCTGTGCCTTCATGCACCTCTCATACCTTCCCCTATAACGCTGTGTTTTCATGCACATCTCATAACGTCCCCTATTTCGCTGTGTATTCGTGCACCTCCCATAACATCCCCTATATCGCTGTGCCTTCGCGCACCTCTCATACCTTCCCCTATATCACCGTGTTTTCATGCACATCTCATAACGTCCCCTATATCGCTGAGTTTTCACGCAGCTCTCATAACTTCCCCTATATCACCCTGCTTTCGAGCACCTCCCATACCTTCCCCTATATCGCTGTGTTTTCGTGTACCTCTCATACCTCCCCCTATATTGCTGTGTTTTCACGCACCGCTAATAAATTCTCCTATAATGCTGTATTATTGCGCACCTCTCATAACTTCCCCTGTATCGCCGTGTTTTCGTACACCTCTCATACCTTCCCTATATCGCTGTGTTTTCACACACCTCTCGTAACTTCTCCTATATCGCTGTGTTTTAGTGCACCTCTCATAACTTCCCTAATATCGCTGCGTTTTCATGCACATCTCATCACGTCCCCTATATTGCTGTGTATTCACGCACCTCTCATAGCTTCGCCTATATCGCTGTCTTTTCGCGCACATCCCATAGATTCACCTTTATCGCTGTGTTATTGCTCACCTCTCATAGCTTCCCCTGTATCGCCGTGTTTTTGCTCACCTCTCATAGCTTCCCCAATATCGCCGTGTTTTTGCGCACCTCTCAATACTTCCCCTATATCGCTGTGTTTTCTCGCACATCTGATACATTCGCCCGTATCGCCGTGTTTTCGCACACCTCTCATAATTTCCCCGATATCGCCGTGTTCTCGCACACCGCTCATACCTTCCCCTATATCACTGTGTTTTCGCGAACGTCCCATTGCGTCCCCTATATCGCTGTGCCTTGCGCACCTCTCATAGCTTCTCCTATATCGCTGTCTTTTCGTGCACATCCCATAGATTCACCTTTATCACTATGTTATTGCTCACCTCTCATAGCTTCCCCTGTATCGCTGTGTTTTTGCTCACCTCTCATAGCTTCCCCCATTTCGCCGTGTTTTCACGCACCTCTCATGTCTTCACCTAGATCGCTATGTTTTCGCTCCTCTCAATACTTCCCCTATATCGCTGTGTTTTCTAGCAAATCTGATACCTCCCCCTAAATCGCCGTGTTTTTATACACATCTCATACCGTCCCCTATGTTACTGTGTTTTCACGCACCTCCCATAGCATCCCCTATATCGCTGTGCCTTCGTGCACTTCTCATGCATTCCCCTATATCGCCCTGTTTTCGCGCAGTTCCTATACTTTCCCTTGTTTCGCTGCGTTTTCGTGCACCTCTCAGACCTTCCCCTATATCGCTGTGTTTTCATGCACATCTCATAACGTCCCCTATTTCGCTGGGTTTCCACGCATCTCTCATAACCTCCCCTATATCGCCCTGTTTTCACACTCCTCTCATACCTTCCCCTATATCACTGTGTTTTCACGCACCTCTCACAACTTTCCCTATATCACTGTGTTTTTGAACACCTCTCATTGTTTCCCGTCTATCGCCGTGTATTCATGCACATGTCATACCATCCCCTATATCGCTGTGTTTTTGTGCACCTCTCATACTTTCCCTAATATCGCTGCGTTTTCATGCACATCTCATCACGTTCCCTATATCGCTGTGTATTCACGCACCTCCCATAGCATCCCCTATATCGCTGTGCCTTGCGCACCTCTCATAGTTTCCCCTATATAGCTGTCTTTTCGCGCTCATCCCATAGATTCACCTTTATCGCTGTGTTATTGCTTACCTCTCATAGCTTCCCCTGTATCGCAGTGTTTTTGCTCACCTCTCATAGCTTCCCCCATAGCGCCGTGTTTTCGTGCACCTCTCATGTCTTCACCGAGATCGCTATGTTTTTGCTCCTCTCATTACTTCCCCTATATCGCTGTGTTTCCTCGCACGTCTGATACATTCTCCCGTATCGCCGTGTTTTCGCGCACCTCTCATAATTTCCCCTATATCGCCGTGTTCTCGCACACCTCTCATAACTTCCCCTATATCGCTGTGTTTTCACACACCTCTCATACCGTCCCCTATATCGCTGTGTTTTCACACACCTCTCATACCTTTCCCTATATCGCTGTCTTTTCGCGCACATCACATAGATTCACCTTTATCGCTGTGTTATTGCTCACCTCTCATAGCTTCCCCTACATCGCCGTGTTTTTGCGCACCTCTTATAACTTCCCTTATATCGCCGTATTGTTATGCACATCTCATAACGTCCCCTATATCGCTGTGTATTCGCGCACCTCCCATAGCATCCCCTATTACGCTGTGCCTTCGCGCACCTCTCATATCTTCCCCTATATCGCCCTGTTTTCGTGCTCCTCGCGGTCATTCACCTATATCGCCCTGGTTTCGCGCACCTGCCATTCCTTCACCTATATCGCTGTTTTCGTGCACCTCTCATACCTTCCCTATAACGCTGTATTTTCACACACCTCTCATAACTTCTCCTATATCGCTGTGAATTTGTGCATCTCTCATAACTTCCCTAATATCGCTGCGTTTTCATGCACATCTCATCACGTCCCCTATATCGCTGTGTATTCACGCACCTCCCATACATCCCCTATATCACTGTGCCTTGCGCACCTCTCATTCCTTCCCCTAATTCGCTGTCTTTTTGCGCACATCCCATAGATTCACTATCGCTGTGTTATTGCTCACCTCTCATAGCTTCCCCTGTATCGCCATGTTTTCGCGCACCGCTCATGTCTTCCCCTATATCACTGTGTTTTCGCGCACCTTCCATAGCATCCCCTATATTGCTGTGCCTTCGCATACCTTTCATAACTTCATCTATATCACCCTCTTTTCGAGCACCTTCCATACCTTCCCCTATATCGCTGTGTTTTCATGCACCTCTCATACCTCCCCCTATATCGCTGTGCCTTGCGCACCTCTCATACCTTCCCCTATATCGCTGAGTTTTCGCGCACATCCCATAGATTAACCTTTATTGCTGTGTTATTGCTCATCTGTCATAGCTTCCCCTGTATCGCCGTGTTTTTGCGCACCTCTCATGTCTTCCCCTATATCACTGTGTTTTCGCGCACCTCCCATAGCATCGCCTATATTGCTGTGCCTTCGCGCACCTCTCATACCTTCCCCTATATCGCCATGTTTTCGTGCACCTCTCATACCTCCCCCAATATCGTTGTGTTTTCACGCACCTCTCATAACTTCTCCCATATCGCTGTGTTCTCGCACACCTCTCATACCTTCCCCATATCGCCCTGTTTTCGCGCACATTCCATAGCTTCCACTATATTGCCCTGTTTTCGCGCACCTCTCATGTCTTCCCCTACATCGCTGTGTTTTCTCACACTTCTGATGCATTCCCATGTAACGCCAAGTTTTCGCGCACCTCTCATACTTTCCCCTATATCACCGTGTTTTCACGTACCTCTCATAGCTTCCCCTATATCACCGTGTTTTCATACACATCTCATACCGTCACCTATATCACTGTATTTTCACGCACCTCCCATAGCTTCCCCTATATCGCTGTGTCTTCGTGCACCTCTCATACCTTCCCCTATATCGCTGTGTTTTCACGCACCTCTCATGGCTTCCCCAATATCGCCGTGTATTCGCACTCGTCTCATACCGTCCCCTATATCGCTGTGTTTTCGTGCACCTCTTATAATTTCCCCATATCGCCGTGTTCTCGCAGACCTCTCATACCTTCCCCTAAATCACTGTGTTTTCGCGCAGTTCCCATAGCGTTCCCTATATCGCTGTTTTTCTCGCACCTCTGATGCATTCCCCTGTATCTCCGTGTTGTCGCGCACATCCCAGAGCTTCCACTATATTGCCCTGTTTTTGCGCACCTCTCATGTCTTCCTCTATTTCACTGTGTTTTTGCGCACCTCCCATAGCATCCCCTATATTGCTGTGCCTTTGCGCATCTCTCATAACTTCCCCTGTATCGCCCTGTTTTCGCGCACCTTCCATACCTTCCCCCATATCGCTGTGTTTTCGTGCACCTCTCATAACTTCTCCTATATCGCTGTCTTTTCGCGCACATCACATAGCTTCACCTTTATCGCTGTGTTATTGCTCACCTCTCATAGATTCCCCTATATCGCCATGTTCTCGCACACCTCTCATACCATCCCCTATATCACTGTGTTTTCGCGCACGTCCCATAGCTTCCACTACATTGCCCTGTTTTCGCGCACCTCTCATGTCTTCCCCTACATCGCTGTGTTTTCTCACACCTCTGATGCATTCCCCTATAACGCCAAGATTTCGCGGAGCTCTCCTACGTTCCCCTATATCGCCGTGCTCTCGCGCAGCTGCATACCTTCCCCTATATCACTGTGTTTTCACGCACGTCCCATGGAGTCCCCTATATTGCTATGTTTTCGCGCAGCTCTCATACCTTCCCCTATATCGCCCTGTTTTCATGCACATCCCATAGCTCTCGCTACATTGCCCTGTTTTCGTGCACCTCTCATGTCTCCCCTACATCGCTGTGTTTTTGCTTCTCTCATAACATCCCCTATATCGCTGTGTTTTCTCGCACCTCTGATGCATTCCCCTGTATCGTTGTGTTTTTGCGCACCTTTCATACTTTCCCCTATATCGCCGTGTTTTCACGCATCTCTCATTTCTTCCCCGATATCTCCGTGTTTTCATGCACATCTCATACCGTCCCCTAAATCACTGTGCCTTCGCGCACCTCTCATACCTTCCCCTATATCGCTGTGTTTACGCGCACCTCTCATACCTCCCCCTATATCGCCATTTTTTTATGCACATCTCATACCTTCTCCTATATCGCTGTTTTCTGGCGCACCTCCTATAGTATCCCCTATATCGCTGTGCCTTCATGCACCTCTCATACCTTCCCCTATAACGCTGTGTTTTCATGCACATCTCATAACGTCCCCTATTTCGCTGTGTATTCGTGCACCTCCCATAACATGCCCTATATCGCTGTGCCTTCGCGCACCTCTCATACCTTCCCCTATATCGCCGTGTTTTCATGCACATCTCATAACGTCCCCTATATCGCTGAGTTTTCACGCAGCTCTCATAACTTCCCCTATATCACCCTGCTTTCGAGCACCTCCCATACCTTCCCCTATATCGCTGTGTTTTCGTGTACCTCTCATACCTCCCCCTATATTGCTGTGTTTTCACGCACCGCTAATAAATTCTCCTATATTGCTGTATTATTGCGCACCTCTCATAACTTCCCCTGTATCGCCGTGTTTTCGTACACCTCTCATACCTTCCCTATATCGCTGTGTTTTCACACACCTCTCGTAACTTCTCCTATATCGCTGTGTTTTAGTGCACCTCTCATAACTTCCCTAATATCGCTGCGTTTTCATGCACATCTCATCACGTCCCCTATATTGCTGTGTATTCACGCACCTCCCATAGCATCCCCTATATCGCTGTCTTTTCGCGCACATCCCATAGATTCACCTTTATCGCTGTGTTATTGCTCACCTCTCATAGCTTCCCCTGTATCGCCGTGTTTTTGCTCACCTCTCATAGCTTCCCCCATATCGCCATGTTTTTGCGCACCTCTCATGTCTTCACCTAGATCGCTATGTTTTCGCTCCTCTCAATACTTCCCCTATATCGCCGTGTTTTTATACGCATCTCATACCGTCCCCTATGTTACTGTGTTTTCACGCACCTCCCATAGCATCCCCTATATCGCTGTGCCTTCATGCACCTCTCATGCATTCCCCTATATCGCCCTGTTTTCGCGCACCTCCTATACCTTCCCTTGTATCGCTGCGTTTTCGTGCACCTCTCAGACCTTCCCCTATATCGCTGTGTTTTCATGCACATCTCATAACATCCCCTATTTCGCTGGGTTTCCACGCATCTCTCATAACCTCCCCTATATCGCCCTGTTTTCACGCTCCTCTCATACCTTCCCCGATATCACTGTGTTTTCACGCACCTCTCATAACTTTCCCTATATCACTGTGTTTTGAACACCTCTTATTGTTTCCCGTCTATCGCCGTGTATTCATGCACATCTCATACCATCCCCTATATCGCTGTCTTTTCGCGCTCATCCCATAGATTCACCTTTATCGCTGTGTTATTGCTTACCTCCCATAGCTTCCCCCATAGCGCCGTGTTTTCGTGCACCTCTCATTTCTTCACCGAGATCGCTATGTTTTTGCTCCTCTCATTACTTCCCCTATATCGCTGTGTTTCCTCGCACGTCTGATACATTCTCCCGTATCGCCGTGTTTTCGCGCACCTCTCATAATTTCCCCTATATCGCCGTGTTCTCACACATCTCTTAACCTTCCCCTATATCAGTGTGTTTTCGCGCACGTCCCATAGATTCCCCTATATCGCTGTGCTTTCGCGCAGCTCTCTTAACTTCCCCTACATCACCCTGTTTTTGCACACATCCCATAGCTTCCACTATATTGCCCTGTTTTCGCGCACCTCACATGTCTTCCCCTATATCGCTGTGTTTTCTCGCACCTCTGATGCATTCGCCTGTAACGCCAAGTTTTCGCGCACCTCTCATACTTTCCCCTATATCGCCGTGTTTTCGCGCACATCTCATAGCTTCCCATATATGGCCGTGTTTTCATACACATCTCATACCTTCCCCCATATCGCTGTGTTTTCGTGCACATCTCATAACTTCTCCTATATCGCTGTCTTTTCGCGCACATCCCATAGCTTCACCTTTATCGCTGTGTTATTGCTCACCTCTCATAGATTCCCCTATATCGCCATGTTCTCGCACACCTCTCATACCATCCCCTATATCACTGTGTTTTCGCGCACGTCCCATAGCTTCCACTACATTGCCCTGTTTTCGCGCACCTCTCATGTCTTCCCCTACATCGCTGTGTTTTCTCACACCTCTGATGCATTCCCCTATAACGCCAAGATTTCGCGGAGCTCTCCTACGTTCCCCTATATCGCCGTGCTCTCGCGCAGCTGCATACCTTCCCCTATATCACTGTGTTTTCACGCACGTCCCATGGAGTCCCCTATATTGCTGTGTTTTCGCGCAGCTCTCATACCTTCCCCTATATCGCCCTGTTTTCATGCACATCCCATAGCTCTCGCTACATTGCCCTGTTTTCGTGCACCTCTCATGTCTCCCCTACATCGCTGTGTTTTTGCTTCTCTCATAACTTCCCCTATATCGCTGTGTTTTCTCGCACCTCTGATGCATTCCCCTGTATCGTTGTGTTTTTGCGCACCTTTCATACTTTCCCATATATCGCCGTGTTTTCACGCATCTCTCATTTCTTCCCCGATATCTCCGTGTTTTCATGCACATCTCATACCGTCCCCTAAATCACTGTGCCTTCGCGCACCTCTCATACCTTCCCCTATATCGCTGTGTTTACGCGCACCTCTCATACCTCCCCCTATATCGCCATTTTTTTATGCACATCTCATACCTTCTCCTATATCGCTGTTTTCTGGCGCACCTCCTATAGTATCCCCTATATCGCTGTGCCTTCATGCACCTCTCATACCTTCCCCTATAACGCTGTGTTTTCATGCACATCTCATAACGTCCCCTATTTCGCTGTGTATTCGTGCACCTCCCATAACATGCCCTATATCGCTGTGCCTTCGCGCACCTCTCATACCTTCCCCTATATCGCCGTGTTTTCATGCACATCTCATAACGTCCCCTATATCGCTGAGTTTTCACGCAGCTCTCATAACTTCCCCTATATCACCCTGCTTTCGAGCACCTCCCATACCTTCCCCTATATCGCTGTGTTTTCGTGTACCTCTCATACCTCCCCCTATATTGCTGTGTTTTCACGCACCGCTAATAAATTCTCCTATATTGCTGTATTATTGCGCACCTCTCATAACTTCCCCTGTATCGCCGTGTTTTCGTACACCTCTCATACCTTCCCTATATCGCTGTGTTTTCACACACCTCTCGTAACTTCTCCTATATCGCTGTGTTTTAGTGCACCTCTCATAACTTCCCTAATATCGCTGCGTTTTCATGCACATCTCATCACGTCCCCTATATTGCTGTGTATTCACGCACCTCCCATAGCATCCCCTATATCGCTGTGCCTTGCGCACCTCTCATAGCTTCGCCTATATTGCTGTCTTTTCGCGCACATCCCATAGATTCACCTTTATCGCTGTGTTATTGCTCACCTCTCATAGCTTCCCCTGTATCGCCGTGTTTTTGCTCACCTCTCATAGCTTCCCCTGTATCGCCGTGTTTTTGCTCACCTCTCATAGCTTCCCCCATATCGCCATGTTTTTGCGCACCTCTCATGTCTTCACCTAGATCGCTATGTTTTCGCTCCTCTCAATACTTCCCCTATATCGCCGTGTTTTTATACGCATCTCATACCGTCCCCTATGTTACTGTGTTTTCACGCACCTCCCATAGCATCCCCTATATCGCTGTGCCTTCATGCACCTCTCATGCATTCCCCTATATCGCCCTGTTTTCGCGCACCTCCTATACCTTCCCTTGTATCGCTGCGTTTTCGTGCACCTCTCAGACCTTCCCCTATATCGCTGTGTTTTCATGCACATCTCATAACATCCCCTATTTCGCTGGGTTTCCACGCATCTCTCATAACCTCCCCTATATCGCCCTGTTTTCACGCTCCTCTCATACCTTCCCCGATATCACTGTGTTTTCACGCACCTCTCATAACTTTCCCTATATCACTGTGTTTTGAACACCTCTTATTGTTTCCCGTCTATCGCCGTGTATTCATGCACATCTCATACCATCCCCTATATCGCTGTCTTTTCGCGCTCATCCCATAGATTCACCTTTATCGCTGTGTTATTGCTTACCTCTCATAGCTTCCCCCATAGCGCCGTGTTTTCGTGCACCTCTCATTTCTTCACCGAGATCGCTATGTTTTTGCTCCTCTCATTACTTCCCCTATATCGCTATGTTTCCTCGCACGTCTGATACATTCTCCCGTATCGCCGTGTTTTCGCGCACCTCTCATAATTTCCCCTATATCGCCGTGTTCTCACACATCTCTTAACCTTCCGCTATATCAGTGTGTTTTCGCGCACGTCCCATAGATTCCCCTATATCGCTGTGCTTTCGCGCTACTTCCCCTACATCACCCTGTTTTTGCACACATCCCATAGCTTCCACTATATTGCCCTGTTTTCGCGCACCTCACATGTCTTCCCCTATATCGCTGTGTTTTCTCGCACCTCTGATGCATTCGCCTGTAACGCCAAGTTTTCGCGCACCTCTCATACTTTCCCCTATATCGCCGTGTTTTCGCGCACATCTCATAGCTTCCCATATATGGCCGTGTTTTCATACACATCTCATACCGTCCCCTATATCACTGTGTTTTCGCGCACCTCCCATAGCATCCCCTATATCGCTGTGCCTTTGTGCACCTCTCATACCTTTCCGTATATCGCCGTGTTTTCATGCACATCTCATAACGTCCCCTATATCGCCGTACTTTTGCTCACCTCTCATAACTTCCTCTATATCGCCCTGTTTTCGCACAACTCTCATACCTTCCCTATATCGCTGTGTTTTCACACACCTCTCGTAACTTCTCCTATATCACTGTGTTTTCACACAACTCTCATACCGTCCCCTATATCGCTGTGTTTTCACACACCTCTCATACCTTCGCCGTGTTTTTGCGCACCTCTTATAACTTCCCGTATATCGCCGTATTGTTATGCACATCTCATAACGTCCCCTATTTCGCTGTGTATTCGCGCACCTCCCATAGCATCCCCTATTACGCTGTGCCTTCGCGCACCTCTCATATCTTCCCCTATATCGCCCTGTTTTCGTGCTCCTCGCGGTCATTCACCTATATCGCCCTGGTTTCGCGCACCTGCCATTCCTTCACCTATATCGCTGTTTTCGTGCACCTCTCATACCTTCCCTATATCGCTGTGTTTTCACACACCTCTCATAACTTCTCCTATATCGCTGTGAATTTGTGCATCTCTCATAACTTCCCTAATATCGCTGCGTTTTCATGCACATCTCATCACGTCCCCTATATCGCTGTGTATTCACGCACCTCCCATACATCCCCTATATCACAGTGCCTTGCGCACCTCTCATTCCTTCCCCTAATTCGCTGTCTTTTTGCGCACATCCCATAGATTCACTATCGCTGTGTTATTGCTCACCTCTCATAGCTTCCCCTGTATCGCCGTGTTTTTGCTCACCTCTCATAGCTTCCCCTATATTGCCATGTTTTCGCGCACCTCTCATGTCTTCCCCTATATCACTGTGTTTTCACGCACCTTCCATAGCATCCCCTATATTGCTGTGCCTTCGCATACCTCTCATAACTTCAACTATATCACCCTGTTTTCGAGCACCTTCCATACCTTCCCCTATATCGTTGTGTTTTCATGCACCTCTCATACCTCCCCCTATATCGCTGTGCCTTGCGCACCTCTCATACCTTCCCCTATATCGCTGACTTTTCGCGCACATCCCATAGATTCACCTTTATTGCTGTGTTAATGCTCATCTGTCATAGCTTCCCCTGTATCGCCGTGTTTTTGCGCACCTCTCATGTCTTCCCCTATATCACTGTGTTTTCGCGCACCTCCCATAGCATCGCCTATATTGCTGTGCCTTCGCGCACCTCTCATACCTTCCCCTATATCGCCATGTTTTCGTGCACCTCTCATACCTCCCCCAATATCGTTGTGTTTTCACACACCTCTCATAACTTCTTCCATATCGCTGTATTTTTGTGCAGTTCTCGTGGCTTCCCCAATATCGCCGTGTTTTCATGCACGTCTGTTAATGTCCCCTATATCGCTGGGTATTCGCACACTTCCATAGCGTCCCCTATACCGCTGTACTGTTGCTCACCTCTCATATCTTCCCCTATATCGCCCTGTTTTCGCACACCTCCCATACCTTCCCCTATATCGGTGTCTTTTCACACACCTCTCATGGCTTCCCCAATATCGCTGTGTTTTCACGCAATTCTCATGTCTTCACCTGTATTGCTGTGTTTCCGCTCCTATCATTACTTCCCCTATATCGCTCTGTGTTCTCGCACCTCTGATACATTCCCCTGTATCGCTGTGTTCTCGCACACCTCTCATATCTTCCCCTATATCACTGTGTTTTCGCTTACGTCCAATAGCGTCCCCTATATCGCTGTGTTTTCACACACCTCTCATACCTTTCCCTATATCGCTGTCTTTTCGTGCACATCACATAGATTCACCTTTATCGCTGTGTTATTGCTCACCTCTCATAGCTTCCCCTACATCGCCGTGTTTTTGCGCACCTCTCATAACTTCCCCTATATCGCCGTATTGTTATGCACATCTCATAACATCCCCTATATCGCTGTGTATTCACGCACCTCCCATAGCATCCCCTATATCGCTGTGCGTTTGCGCACTTCTCATACCTTCCCCTATATCGCCGTTTTCACGCACCTGTCATACCTTTCCCTATATCGCTGTCTTTTCGCGCACATCACATAGATTCACCTTTATCGCTGTGTTATTGCTCACCTCTCATGGCTTCCCCTACATCGCCGTGTTTTTGCGCACCTCTCATAACTTCCCCTATATCGCCGTATTGTTATGCACATCTCATAACATCCCCTATATCGCTGTGTATTCACGCACCTCCCATAGCATCCCCTATATCGCTGTGCGTTTGCGCACTTCTCATACCTTCCCCTATATCGCCGTTTTCACGCACCTGTCATACCTTTCCCTATATCGCTGTCTTTTCGCGCACATCACATAGATTCACCTTTATCGCTGTGTTATTGCTCACCTCTCATAGCTTCCCCTACATCGCCGTGTTTTTGCGCACCTCTCATAACTTCCCCTATATCGCCGTATTGTTATGCACATCTCATAACATCCCCTAAATCGCTGTGTATTCACGCACCTCCCATAGCATCCCCTATATCGCTGTGCGTTTGCGCACTTCTCATACCTTCCCCTATATCGCCGTTTTCACGCACCTCTCATACCTTCCCCTATATTGCTGTGTTTTCACACACCTCTCATAACTTCTCCTACATTGCTGTATTTTTGCGCACCTCTCATAACTTCCCCTATATCTCTGTGTTTTTGTGCACCTCTCATACCCCCTATATCACTGTGTTTTCGTGCACGTCCCATAGCGTCCCCTATATCGCTATGTTTTCGCACACCTCTCATACCTTCCCCATATCGCCCTGTTTTCGCGCACATTCCATAGCTTCCACTATATTGCCCTGTTTTCGCGCACCTCTCATGTCTTCCCCTACATCACTGTGTTTTCTCGCACTTCTGATGCATTCCCATGTAACGCCAAGTTTTCGCGCACCTCTCATACTTTCCCCTATATCGCCGTGTTTTCGCGTACCTCTCATAGCTTCCCCTATATCACCATGTTTTCATACACATCTCATACCGTCCCTTATATCACTGTGTTTTCGCGCACCTCCCATAGCAGCCCCTATATCGCTGTGCCTTCGTGCACGTCTCATACCGTCCCCTATTTCGCTGTGTTTTCGCGCACCTCCCATAGCTTCGCCTACATCGCTGTTTTTACACACCTCTCATACCTTCCCCTATATCGCTGTCTTTTCGCGCACATCCCATAGCTTCACCTTTATCGCTGTGTTATTGCTCATCTCTTATAGCTTCCCCTATATCGCCGTTTTTTCGCACACCTCGCATGTCTTCACCTATATCGCTATGTTTTGGCTCCAATCATTACTTCCCCTATATCGCTGCGTTTTCTCGCACCTCTGAAACATTCTCCTGTATCACCATGCTTTCGCACACCTCTTATAATTTCCCCTATATCGCCGTGTTCTCACAGACCTCTCATACCTTCCCCTATATCAGTGTGTTTTTGCGCACGTCCCATAGCGTTCCCTATATCGCTGTGTTTTCTCGCACCTCTGATGCATTCCCCTGTATCGCCGTGTTTTCGGGCACATCCCATAGCTTCCACTATATTGCCCTGCTTTTGTGCACCTCTCATGTCTTCTCCTATTATCACTGTGTTTTCGCACACCTCCCATAGCATCCCCTATATAGCAGTGCCTTCGCACACCTCTCTTACCTTCCCCTATATAGCCCTGTTTTCGCGCATCTCCCATACATTCCCCTATATCGCTGTGTTTTCGTGCACCTCTCATACCTCCCCATATATCGCTGTGTTTTCACGCACCTCTCATAACTTCTCCTATATCGCTGTATTTTTGTGCACCTCTCATGGCTTGCCCAATATCGTCGTGTTTTCATGCACATCTCTTAACGTCCCCTATGTCGCTGTGTTCTCGCACACCTCTCATACCTTCCCCATATCGCCCTGTTTTCGCGCACATTCCATAGCTTCCACTATATTGCCCTGTTTTCGCGCACCTCTCATGTCTTCCCCTACATTGCTGTGTTTTCTCACACTTCTGATGCATTCCCATGTAACGCCAAGTTTTCGCGCACCTCTCATACTTTCCCCTATATCACCGTGTTTTCACGTACCTCTCACAGCTTCCCCTATATCACCTTGTTTTCATACACATCTCATACCGTCACCTATATCACTGTATTTTCACGCACCTCCCATAGCTTCCCCGATATCGCTGTGTCTTCGTGCACCTCTCATACCTTCCCCTATATCGCCCTGTTTTCACGCTCCTCCTATAATTTCCCCTATATCGCTGTGTTTTCACGCACCTCTCATGGCTTCCCCAATATCGCCGTGTATTCGCACTCGTCTCATACCGTCCCCTGTATCGCTGTATTTTCGTGCACCTCTTATAATTTCCCCATATCGCCGTGTTCTCGCAGACCTCTCATACCTTCCCCTAAATCACTGTGTTTTCGCGCAGTTCCCATAGCGTTCCCTATATCGCTGTATTTTCTCGCACCTCTGATGCATTCCCCTGTATCTCCGTGTTGTCGCGCACATCCCAGAGCTTCCACTATATTGCCCTGTTTTTGCGCACCTCTGATGTCTTCCTCTATTTCACTGTGTTTTTGCGCACCTCCCATAGCATCCCCTATATTGCTGTGCCTTTGCGCATCTCTCATAACTTCCCCTGTATCGCCCTGTTTTCGCGCACCTTCCATACCTTCCCCCATATCGCTGTGTTTTCGTGCACCTCTCATACCTCCCCCTATATCGCTTTGTTTTCACGCACCTGTCATAACTTCTCCTATATCGCTGTCTTTTCGTGCACATCCCATAGCTTCATCTTTATCTCTGTGTTATTGCTCACCTCTCATAGATTCCCCTATATCGCCATGTTCTCGCACACCTCTCATACCATCCCCTATTTCACTGTGTTTTCGCGCACGTCCCATAGCTTCCACTACGTTGCCCTGTTTTCGCGCACCTCTCATGTCTTCCCCTACATCGCTGTGTTTTCTCACACATCTGATGCATTCCCCTATAACGCCAAAATTTCGCGGACCTTTCCTACTTTCCCCTATATCGCCGTGCTCTCGCGCAGCCGCATACCTTCCCCTATATCACTGTGTTTTCACGCACGTCCCATGGAGTCCCCTATATTGCTGTGTTTTCGCGCAGCTCTCATACCTTCCCCTATATCGCCCTGTTTTCATGCACATCCCATAGCTCTCACTACATTGCCCTGTTTTCGTGCACCTCTCATGTCTCCCCTACATCGCTGTGTTTTTGCTTCTCTCATAACTTCCCCTATATCGCTGTGTTTTCTCGCACCTCTGATGCATTCCCCTGTATTGTTGTGTTTTTGCGCACCTCTCATACTTTCCCCTATATCGCCGCGTTTTCACGCATCTCTCATTTCTTCCCCGATATCTCCGTGTTTTCATGCACATCTCATACCGTCCCCTATATCACTGTGCCTTCGCGCACCTCTCATACCTTCCCCTATATCGCTGTGTTTTCGTGCACCTCTCATACCTTCACACCTTCCCCTATATCGCTGTATTTTCACTCACCTCTCATAACTTCTCATATATCGCCGTGTTTTCGCGGACCTCTCATAATTTCCCCTATATAGCCATGTTCTTGCACACCTCTCATACCTTCCACTATATCACTGTGTTTTCGCGCACCTCCCATACCTTCCTCTATATCGCTGTGTTTTCGAGCACCTCTCATACCTTCCCCTATATCGCTGTGTTTTCACGCACCTCTCATAACTTCTCCTATATCGCTGTATTTTTGCGCACCTCTCATACCTTCCCCTATATCGCCGTGTTTTCATTCACATCTCATAATGTCTCCCATATTGCTGTGTGTTCGCGCACCTCCCATAGAATCCCCTATATCGCTGTGCCTTCGCGCACATCTCATTCCTTCCCTTATATCGTCCTGTTTTCGCGCACTTCCCATACCTTCTCTTTTATCGTTGTGTTTTCGTGCACCTCTCATTTCTTCCCCTATATTGCTGTGTTTTCGCGCATCTCTCATGGCTTCCCCAATATTGCCGTGTATTCATGCACATCTCATACCGTCCCTTATATCGCTGTGCTTTCGCGCACCTCCCATAGCTACGCCCACGTCGCTGTGTTTTCGCGCACCTCTCATACATTCCCCTATATCGCTGTCTTTTTGCGCACATCCCATAGCTTCATCTTTATCGCTGTGTTATTGCTCACCACTCATAACTTCCCCTATCTCACTGTGTTTTCACGCACCTCTCATGTCTTCACCTATATCGCTATGTTTTCGCTCCTGTCATTACTTCCATTATATCGCTGTGTTTTCTCACACCTCTGATACATTCCCCTGCATCGCCGTGTTGTCACGCACCTCTCATAATTTCCCCTACATCGCTGTATTCTCGCACACCTCTCATACCTTCCTCTATATCACTGCGTTTTCGCGCACGTCCCATAGCGTCCCCTATATCGCTGTGTTTTCGTGCTCCTCTCATACCTTCCCCTATATCGCCCTGTTTTCGCGCAGCTCCCATACCTTCCCCGATATCGCTGTGTTTTCGTGCACCTCTCATACCTTCCCCTATATCGCTGTGTTTTCACGCACCTCTCATAACTTCTCCTATATCGCTGTATTTTTGCGCACCTCTCATACCTTCCCCTATATCGCCGTGTTTTCAATCACATCTCATAGTGTCCCCCATATTGCTGTGTATTCGCACACCTCCCATAGAGTCCCCTATATCGCTGTGCCTTCGTGCACATCTCATACCTTCCCCTATATCGTCCTGTTTTCGCACACCTCCCATACCTTCCCTTTTATCGTTGTGTTTTCGTGCACCTCTCATACCTTCCCCTATATTGCTGTGTTTTCGCGCATCTCTCATGGCTTCCCCAATATTGCCGTGTATTCATGCACATCTCATACCGTCCCTTATATCGCTGTGCTTTCGCGCTCCTCCCATAGCTACGCCCACGTCGCTGTGTTTTCGCGCACCTCTCATACCTTCCCCTATATCGCTGTGTTTTCACTCACTTCTCATAACTTCTCATATATCGCCGTGTTTTCTTGGACCTCTCATAATTTCCCCTATATAGCCATGTTCTTGCACATCTCTCATACCTTCCACTATATCACTGTGTTTTCACGCACGTCCCATAGCATCCCCTGTATCGCTGTGTTTTCGGGCACCTCTCATACCTTTCCCAGTATCGCCATGTTTTGGCGCATATCCCATAGCTTCCACTATATAGCCCTGTTTTCGAGCACCTCCCATACCTTCCCTTTTATCGTTGTGTTTTCGTGCACCTCTCATACCTTCCCCTATATTGCTGTGTTTTCGCGCATCTCTCATGGCTTCCCCAATATTGCCGTGTATTCATGCACATCTCATACCGTCCCTTATATCGCTGTGCTTTCGCGCACCTCCCATAGCTACGCCCACGTCGCTGTGTTTTCGCGCACCTCTCATACATTCCCCTATATCGCTGTCTTTTTGCGCACATCCCATAGCTTCATCTTTATAGCTGTGTTATTGCTCACCTCTCATAACTTCCCCTATCTCACTGTGTTTTCACGCACCTCTCATGTCTTCACCTATATCGCTATGTTTTCGCTCCTGTCATTACTTCCATTATATCGCTGTGTTTTCTCACACCTCTGATGCATTCCCCTGTATCGCCGTGTTGTCACGCACCTCTCATAATTTCCCCTACATCGCTGTATTCTCGCACACCTCTCATACCTTCCTCTATATCACTGTGTTTTCGCGCACGTCCCATAGCGTCCCCTATATCGCCCTGTTTTCGCACACCTCCCATTCCTTCCCCTGTATCGCTGTGTTTTAGTGCACATCTCATACCTTCCCCTATATTGCGCTGTTTTCGCGCAGCTCCCATACCTTCCCCGATATCGCTGAGTTTTCGTGCATCTCTCGTACCTTCCCCTATATCGCTGTCTTTTCGCGCACCTCTCATACCTTCCCCTATATCGCCCTGTTTTCGCACACATCCCATAGCTTCCACTATATTGCCCTGTTTTCGCGCACCTCTCATGCCTTCCCCTATGTCGCTCTGTTTTCACTCCTCTCATAACGTCCCCTATATCGCTGTGTTTTCTTGCACCTCTGATGCATTCCCCTGTATCGCCGTGTTTTTGCGCACCTCTCATACTTTTCCCTATATAGCCGTGCATTTGCGCATCTCTCATGGCATCCCCGATATCGCAGTGTTTCATGCATATTTCATACATTCCCCTATATCGCTGTGTTTTCGCGCACATCCCATAGGTTCTGCTACATCGCTGTGTTTTCGCACACCTCTCATGCCTTCACCTATATCGCTGTCTTTTCGCACCCTGATATAGCTTCACCTTTATCGCTGTGTTTTCACTGCTCTCATAACTTCCCCTATATCACTGTGTTTTCTCGCACCTCTGATGCATTCCCCTGTATTGCGATGTTTTCATGCACCTCTCATGGAATCCCCAATATCGCCACGTATTCATGCACATCTCATGCCGTCCCCTATATCACTGTGTTTTCTCGCACCACTGATGGCTTCCCCGATATCACCGTGTCTTCATGCACATCTCATACCGTCCCCTATACCACTGTGTTTTCGCGCACCTCTCATACCTTCCCCTATATCGCTGTGTTTTCACGCACCTCTCTTAACTTCCCCTATATCGCCGTGTTTTTGCGCACCTCTCATTACTTACCCTATATCGCCGTGTTGTTATGCACATCTCATAACGTCCTCTATATCGCTGTGTATTCGCGCACCTCCCATAGCATCCCTTATATCACTGTGCCTTCGCGCACCTCTCATACCTTCCCAAATATCGCCCTGTTTTCGCGCACCTCCCATTCCTTCACCTATATCGCTGTTTTCGTGCACCTCTCATGCATTTCCGTATACCGCTGTGTTTTTGCACACCTCTCATACCTTCCCCAATATCACCGTGTTTTCACGCACCTCTCAGAACCTTCCCTCTATCGCCCTGTTTTCGCGCTCCTCTCATACCTTCCCCTATATCAGTGTGTTTTCACGCAGCTCTCATACCTTCCCCTATATCGCCGTATTTTTGCACACCTCTCATTGCTTCCCCAATATAGCCGTGTTTTCATGCACATCTCATAATGTCCCATATATCTCTGTGTATTCACGCACCTCCCTTAGTATCCCCTATATCGCTGTGCCTTCGCGCATCACTCATACATTCCCCTATATCGCCCTGTTTCCCGTGCACCTCCCATAGCTTCGCCTACATCGCTGTGTTTTTGCGCACCTCTCATACCTTCCCCTATATCGCCGTGGTTTCGCGCACCTCTCATTTCTTCACCTATATCGCTGTGTTTCCGCTCCTCTCATTACTTCCCCCATATCGCTCTGTGTTCTCGCACTTCTGATACAGTTCCCTGTATCAACGTGTTTTCGCGCACCTCTCATAATTTCACCTATATCGCCGTGCTCTCGCACACGTCTCATATCTTCCCCTATATCACTGTGTTTTCGCGCATGTCCAACAGCGTCCCCTATATCGCTCTGTTTTCACGCACCTCTCATGTCTTCCCCTATATCACTGTGTTTTCGTGCATCTCCCATACCATCCCCTATATTGCTGTGTTTCGCACACGTCTCATACCTTTCCCTATATCGCCCTGTTTTCGAGCACCTCCCATACCTTCCCCTATATCGCTGTGTTTTCGTGTACCTCTCATACCGCCCCTTATATCGCTGTGTTTCCACGCACCTCTCATAACATCCTCTGTATTGCTGTATTTTTGCGCACCTCTCATAACTTCCCCTATATTGCCGTGTTTTTATGCACATCTCATAATGTCCACTATATCGCTGTGTATTCGCGCACCTCCCATAGCATCCTGTATATCGCTGTGCCTTCGCGCACCTCTCATACCTTCCCCTATATCGCCCTGTTTTTGTACACATCCCATACCTTCCCCTATATTGCCCTGTTTTCGCGCACCTTCCATGCCTTCCCCTATATCGCTGTGTTTTCATGCACCTCTCATACCTCCCCCTGTATCGCTGTGTTTTCACACGCCTCTCATAACTTCTCCGATATCGCTGTGTTTTTGTGCACCTCTCATACCTTCCCTAATATCACTGCGTTTTCATGCACATCTCATCACGTCCCCTAAATCGCTTTGTTTTCGTGCACCTCTCATACCTCCCCCTATATCGCTGTGCTTGCGGACCTCTCATACCTTCCCCTATATCGCTGTCTTTTTGCGCACATCCCATAGATTCACCTTTATCGCTGCGTTATTGCTCACCTCTCATAGCTTCCCCTATATCGCCATGTTGTCATGCACATCTCATAACGTCCTCTATATCGCTGTATATTTGCGCACCTACCATAGCTTCCCTTATATCACTGTGCTTTCGCGCACCTCTCAAACCTTCCCAAATATCGCTCTGTTTTCGCGCACCTCCCATTCCTTCACCTATATCGCTGTTTTCGTGCACCTCTCATGCATTTCCGTATACCGCTGTGTTTTTGCACACCTCTCATACCTTCCCCAATATCACCGTGTTTTCACGCACCTCTCATAACCTCCCCTCTATCACCCTGTTTTCGCGCTCCTCTCATACCTTCCCCTATATTACTGTGTTTTCACGCAGCTCTCATACCTTCCCCTATATCGCCGTATTTTTGCACACCTCTCATGGCTTCCCCAATATAGCCGTGTTTTCATGCACATCTCATAACATCCCATATATCTCTGTGTATTCATGCACCTCCCATAGGATCCCCTATATCGCTGTGCCTTCGCGCATCGCTCATACCTTCCCCTATATCGCCCTGTTTCCCGTGCACCTCCCATGGCTTCGCCTACATCGCTGTGTTTTTGCACACCTCTCATACCTTCCCCAATATCACAGTGTTTTCACGCACCTCTCATAACCTTCCCTCTATCGCCCTGTTTTCGCGCTCCTCTCATACCTTCCCCTATATCAGTGTGTTTTCACGCAGCTCTCATACCTTCCCCTATATCGCCGTATTTTTGCACACCTCTCATTGCTTCCCCAATATAGCCGTGTTTTCATGCACATCTCATAACGTCCCCTATATCTCTGTGTATTCACACAACTCCCTTAGTATCCCCTATATCGCTGTGCCTTCGCGCATCACTCATAACTTCCCCTATATCGCCCTGTTTCCCGTGCACCTCCCATATCTTCGCCTACATCGCTGTATTTTTGCGCACCTCTCATACCTTCCCCTATATCGCCGTGGTTTCGCGCACCTCTCATTACTTCCCCCATATCGCTCTTGAGTTCTCGCACTTCTGATACAGTTCCCTGTATCAACGTGTTTTCGCGCACCTCTCATAATTTCACCTATACCGCCGTGCTCTCGCACACCTCTCATATCTTCCCCTATATCACTGTGTTTTCACGCATGTCCAATAGCGTCCCCTATATCGCTCTGTTTTCACGCACCTCTCATGTCTTCCCCTATATCACTGTGTTTTCGTGCATCTCCCATACCATCCCCTATATTGCTGTGTTTCGCACACATCTCATACCTTTCCCTATATCGCCCTGTTTTCGAGCACCTCCCATACCTTCCCCTATATCGCTGTGTTTTCGTGTACCTCTCATACCTCCCCTTATATCGCTGTTTTCACGCACCTCTCATAACTTCCCCTGTATTGCTGTATTTTTGCGCACCTCTCATAACTTCCCCTATATTGCCGTGTTTTTATGCACATCTCATAACATCCCCTATATCGCTGTGTATTCGCGCACCTCCCATAGCATCCCCTATATCGCTGTGCCTTCGCGCACCTCTCATTCCTTCCCCTATATCGCCCTGTTTTCGCACACATCCCATACCTTTCACTATATCGCCCTGTTTTCGCGCACCTCTCATGTCTTCCACTACATCGCTGTGTTTTCTGGCACCTCTGATGCATTCCCCTGTAACACCAAGTTTTCGCGCACCTCTCATACATTCCCCTATATCGCTGTGTACGCGCACCTCTCATACCTGCCCCTATATCGCCATGTTTTTATGCACATCTCATACCGTCTCCTATATCGCTGTGCTTTTGCGCACCTCCCATAGCATCCCCTATGTCGCTGTGCCTTCGTGCACCTCTCATACGTTCCCCTATATCGCTGTGTTTTCGCACACCTCTCATAACTTCTCCTATATCGCTGTGTTTTTGTGCACCTCTCATACCTTCCCTAATATCACTGCGTTTTCATGCACATCTCATCACGTCCACTATATCGCTGTGCATTCACACACCTCCCATAGCATCCCCTATATCGCTGTGCCTTGCGCACCTCTCATAGCTTCCCCTATATCGCTGTCTTTTCGTGCACATCCCATAGATTCACCTTTATCGCTGTGTTATTGCTCACCTCTCATAGCTTCCCCTGTATCGCCGTGTTTTTGCTCACATCTCATAGCTTCCCCTATATTGCCATGTTTGCGCGCACCTCTCATGTCTTCACCTCGATCGCTATGCATTCGATCCTCTCAATACTTCCTCTATATCGCTGTGTTTTCTCGCACATCTGATACATTCTCCCGTATCGCCATGTTTTCTCACACCTGTCATAATTTCCCCTATATTGCCCTGTATTCGAGCACCTCCCATACCTTCCCCTATATCGCTGTGTTTTCGTGTACCTCTCATAACTCCCCTTATATCGCTGTGTTTTCACGCACCTCTCATAACATCCCCTGTATTGCTGTATTTTTGCGCACCTCTCATAACTTCTCCTATATTGCCGTGTTTTTATGCACATCTCATAACGTCCCCTATATCGCTGTATATTCGCGCACCTCCCATAGCATCCCCTATATCGCTGTGCCTTTGCGCACCTCTCATACCTTCCCCTATATCGCTCTGTTTTCGCACACATCCCATACCTTCCCCTATATCGCCCTGTTTTCGCGCATCTTCCATACCTTCCCCTATATCGCTGTGTTTTCTTGCACCTCTCATACCTCCCCCTATATCGCTGTGTTTTCACACGCCTCTCATAACTTCTCTTATATCACTGTATTTTTGCGCAGCTCCTATACCTTCCCCTATATCGCCCTGTTTTCGCGCACCTTCTATACCTTCCCCTATATCGCTGTGTTTTCGTGTACCTTTCATAACTCCCCTTATATCGCTGTCCCCTGTCCTCTCATAACTCCCCTTATATCATAACATCCCCTGTATAGCTGTATTTTTGCGCACCTCTCATAACTTCTCCTATATTGCCGTGTTTTTATGCACATCTCATAACGTCCCCTATATCGCTGTGTATTCGCGCACCTCCCATAGCATCCCCTATATCGCTGTGCCTTTGCGCACCTCTCATACCTTCCCCTATATCGCCCTGTTTTCGCGCACCTCTCATACCTTCCCCTATATCGCCCTGTTTTCGCGCACCTTCCATACCTTCCCCTATATCGCTGTGTTTTCATGCACCTCTCATAACTTCTCCTATATCGCTGTGTTTTTGTGCACCTCTCATACCTTCCCTAATATCAATGCGTTTTCATGCACATCTCATCACGTCCCCTATATCGCTGTGTTTTCGTGCACCTCTCATACCTCCCCCTATATCGCTGTGCTTGCGGACCTCTCATACCTTCCCCTGTATCGCTGTCTTTTCGCGCACATCCCATAGATTCACCTTTATCGCTGTGTTATTGCTCACCTCTCATAGCTTCCCCTATATCGCCGTGTTGTCATGCACATCTCATAACGTCCTCTATATCGCTGTATATTCGCGCACCTCCCATAGCTTCCCTTATATCACTGTGCTTTCGCGCACCTCTCATACCTTCCCAAATATCGCCCTGTTTTCGCGCACCTCCCATTCCTTCACCTATGTCGCTGTTTTCGTGCACTGTTCATGCATTTCCGTATACCGCTATGTTTTTGCACACCTCTCATACCTTCCCCAATATCACCGTGTTTTCACGCACCATCATAACCTCCCCTCTATCGCCCTGTTTTCGCGCTCCTCTCATACCTTCCCCTATATCATTGTGTTTTCATGCAGCTCTCATACCTTCCCCTATATCGCCGTATATTTGCACACCTCTCATGGCTTCCCCAATATAGCCGTGTTTTCATGCACATCTCATAACTTCCCATATATCTCTGTGTTTTCACGCACCTCCCTTAGCATCCCCTATATCGCTGTGCCTTCGCGCATCGCTCATGCTTTCTCCTATATCGCCCTGTTTCCCGTGCAACTCCCATGGCTTCGCCTACATCGCTGTGTTTTTGCGCACCTCTCATACCTTCCCCTATATCGCCGTGGTTTCGTGCACCTCTCATTTCTTCATCTATATCGCTGTGTTTCCGATCCTCTCATTACTTCGCCCATATCGCTCTGTGTTCTCGCACTTCTGATACAGTTCCCTGTATCAACGTGTTTTCGCGCACATCTCATAATTTCACCTATATCGCCGTGCTCTCGCACACCTCTCATATCTTCCCCTATATCACTGTGTTTTCGCGCATGTCCAATAGCGTCCCCTATATCGCTCTGTTTTAACGCACCTCTCATGTCTTCCCCTATATCACTCTGTTTTCGTGCATCTCCCATAACATCCCCTATATTGCTGTGTTTCGCACACGTCTCATACCTTTCCCTATATCGCCCTGTTTTCGAGCACCTCCCATACCTTCCCCTATATCGCTGTGTTTTCGTGTACCTCTCATAACTCCCCTTATATCGCTGTGTTTTCACGCACCTCTCATAACATCCCCTGTATTGCTGTATTTTTGCGCACCTCTCATAACTTCTCCTATGTTGCCGTGTTTTTATGCACATCTCATAACGTCCCCTATATCGCTGTGTATTCGCGCACCTCCCATAGCATCCCCTATATCGCTGTGCCTTCGCGCACCTCTCATACCTTCCCCTATATCGCCCTGTTTTCGCGCATTTCCATATCTTCCCCTATATCGCTGTTTTCTTGCACCTCTCATACCTCCCCCTATATCGCTGTGTTTTCACACGCCTCTCATAACTTCTCCTATATCGCTGTATTTTTGCGCACCTCTCATACCTTCCCCTATATCACTGTGTTTTCTCGCACCTCTGATACATTCCCCTGTATCGCCGTGGTTTCGCGCACATCCCATAGGTTCCACTATATTGCCCTGTTTTTGCGCACCTCTCATGTCTTCCCCTATATCACTGTGTTTTCGCGCACCTCTCATAGCATCCCCTATATCGCTGTGCCTTCGCACACCTCTCATAACTTCCGCTATATCGCCCTGTTTTCGCGCACCTCCCATACCTTCCCCAATATCGCTGTGTTTCGTACACCTCTCATACCTTCCCTTATATCGCTGTGTTTTCACGCACCTCTCATAACTTCTCCTATATCACTGTATTTTTGCGCAGCTCCTATACCTTCCCCTATATTGCCGTGTTTTCATGCACATCTCATAACGTCCCCTATATCGCTGTGTATTCGCGCACATCCCATAGCATCCCTTATATTGCTGTGCCTTCGTGCACCTCTCATACCTTCCCCTATATCGCCCTGTTTTCGCGCACCTTCCATACCTTCCCCTATATCGCTGTGTTTTCATGCACCTCTCATACCTCCCCCTAAATCACTGTGTTTTCACACACCTCTCATAACTTCTCCTATATCGCTGTGTTTTTGTGCACCTCTCATACCTTCCCTAATAACACTGCGTTTTCATGCACATCTCATCACGTCCCCTATATCGCTGTGTTTTCGTGCACCTCTCATACCTCCCCCTATATCGCTGTGCTTGCGGACCTCTCATACCTTCCCCTATATCGCTGTGTTTTCGCGCACATCCCATAGATTCACCTTTATCGCTGTGTTATTGCTCACCTCTCATAGCTTCCCCTATATTGCCGTGTTTTCATGCACACCTCATAACGTCCCCTATATCGCTGTGTATTCGCGCACCTCTCATATCTTCCCCTATATTACTGTGTTTTCGCGCATGTCCAATAGCGTCCCCTAAATCGCTCTGTTTTAACGCACCTCTCATGTCTTCCCCTATATCACTGTGTTTTCGTGCATCTCCCATACCATCCCCTATATTGCTGTGTTTCGCACACGTCTCATACCTTTCCCTATATCGCCCTGTTTTCGAGCACCTCCCATACCTTCCCCTATATCGCTGTGTTTGCGTGTACCTCTCATAACTCCCCTTATATCGCTGTGTTTTCACGCACCTCTCATAACATCCCCTGTATTGCTGTATTTTTGCGCACCTCTCATAACTTCTCCTATATCGCCCTGTTTTCGCACACATCCCATACCTTCCCCTATATCGCCCTGTTTTCGCGCACCTCCCATACCTTCCCCTATATCGCTGTGTTTTCTTGCACCTCTCATACCTCCCCTTATATCGCTGTGTTTTCACACGCCTCTCATAACTTCTCCTATATCACTGTATTTTTGCGCAGCTCCTATACCTTCCCCTATATTGTCGTGTTTTCATGCACATCTCATAACGTCCCCTATATCGCTGTGTATTCGTGCACATCCCATAGCATCCCTTATATTGCTGTGTCTTCGTGCACCTCTCATACCTTCCCCTATATCGCCCTGTTTTCGCGCACCTTCCATACCTTCCCCTATATCGCTGTGTTTTCATGCACCTCTCATACCTCCCCCTAAATCACTGTGTTTTCACACACCTCTCATAACTTCTCCTATATCGCTGTGTTTTTGTGCACCTCTCATACCTTCCCTAATAACACTGCGTTTTCATGCACATCTCATCACGTCCCCTATATCGCTGTGTTTTCGTGCACCTCTCATACCTCCCCCTATATCGCTGTGCTTGCGGACCTCTCATACCTTCCCCTATATCGCTGTGTTTTCGCGCACATCCCATAGATTCACCTTTATCGCTGTGTTATTGCTCACCTCTCATAGCTTCCCCTATATTGCCGTGTTTTCATGCACACCTCATAACGTCCCCTATATCGCTGTGTATTCGCGCACCTCTCATATCTTCCCCTATATTACTGTGTTTTCGCGCATGTCCAATAGCGTCCCCTAAATCGCTCTGTTTTAACGCACCTCTCATGTCTTCTCCTATATCACTGTGTTTTCGTGCATCTCCCATACCATCCCCTATATTGCTGTGTTTCGCACACGTCTCATACCTTTCCCTATATCGCCCTGTTTTCGAGCACCTCCCATACCTTCCCCTATATCGCTGTGTTTGCGTGTACCTCTCATAACTCCCCTTATATCGCTGTGTTTTCACGCACCTCTCATAACATCCCCTGTATTGCTGTATTTTTGCGCACCTCTCATAACTTCTCCTATATCGCCCTGTTTTCGCACACATCCCATACCTTCCCCTATATCGCCCTGTTTTCGCGCACCTCCCATACCTTCCCCTATATCGCTGTGTTTTCATGCACCTCTCATACCTCCCCCTAAATCGCTGTGTTTTCACACACCTCTCATAACTTCTCCTATATCGCTGTGTTTTTGTGCACCTCTCATACCTTCCCTAATAACACTGCGTTTTCATGCACATCTCATCACGTCCCCTATATCGCTGTGTTTTCGTGCACCTCTCATACCTCCCCCTATATCGCTGTGCTTGCGGACCTCTCATACCTCCCTCTATATCGCTGTGTTTTCACGCACCTCTCATAATTTCTTCTATATCGCCGTATTTTTGATCACCTCTCATGGCTTCCCCAATATTGCCGTGTTTTAATGCACATCTCTTAACGTCCCATATAGCACTGTGTATTCGCGCACCTGCCATAGCATCACGTATTTTGCTGTGCCTTCGCGCACCTCTCATAACTTCCCCTATATATCCCTGTTTTCGCGCGCCTTCCATACCTTCCCCATATCGCTGTGTTTTCACGCACCTCTCATAAATTCTCCTATATCGCTGTCTTTTCGCGCACATCCCATAGCTTCACCTTTATCGCTGTGTTATTGCTCACCTCTCATAGATTCCCCTATATCGCCATGTTTTTGCTCACCTCTCATAGCTTCCCCTATATCGCCGTGTTTTCGCGCACCTCTCATGTCTTCACCTAGATCGCTATGTTTTCGCTCTTCTCATTAATTCCCCTATATCGCTGTGTTTTCTCGCACATCTGATATATTCTCCTGTAGCGCCGTGTTTTCGCGCACCTCTCATAATTTCGCCTATATCGCCGTGTTTTCGCACACCTCTCATACCATCCCCTATATCACTGTGTTTTCGCACACGTCCCATAGCTTCCACTACATTGCCCTGTTTTCGCGCACCTCTCATGTCTTCCCCTACATCGCTGTGTTTTCTCACACCTCTGATGCATTCCCCTATAACGCCAAGATTTCGCGGACCTCTCCTACTTTCCCCTATATCGCCGTGTTCTCGCGCAGCTCGCATACCTTCCCCTATATCACTGTGTTTTCACGCACGTCCCATGGATTCCCCTATATTGCTGTGTTTCGCGCAGCTCTCATACCTTCCCCTATATCGCCCTGTTTTCATGCACATCCCATAGCTCTCACTACATTGCCCTGTTTTCGTGCACCTCTCATGTCTCCCCTACATCGCTGTGTTTTCTCGCACCTCTGATGCATTCCCCTGTATCGCCGTGTTTTTGCGCACCTCTCATACTTTCCCCTATATCGCCGTGTTTTCACGCATCTCTCATTTCTTCCCCGATATCTTCGTGTTTTCATGCACATCTCATACCGTCTCCTATATCACTGTGCCTTCGCGCACCTCTCATACCTTCCCCTATATCGCTGTGTTTTCGTGCACCTCTCATACCTTCACACCTTCCCCTATATCGCTGTGTTTTCACTCACCTCTCATTACTTCTCATATATCGCCGTGTTTTCACGGACCTCTCATAATTTCCCCTATATAGCCATGTTCTTGCACACCTCTCATGCCTTCCACTATATCACTGTGTTTTCGCGCACGTCCCATAGCATCCCCTGTATCGCTGAGTTTTCGGGCACCTCTCATACCTTTCCCTGCATCGCCATGTTTTCGCGCATATCACATAGCTTCCACTATATAGCCCTGTTTATGAGCACTCTCATGTCTTCCCCTATATCACTGTGTTTTCGCGCACCTCCCATACCTTCCTCTAAATCGCTGTGTTTTCGTGTACCTCTCATACCTCCCCTTATATCGCTGTGTTTTCACGCACCTCTCATAACTTCCCCTGTATTGCTGTATTTTTGCGCACCTCTCATAACTTCCCCTATATTGCCGTGTTTTTATGCACATCTCATAACGTCCCCTATATCGCTGTGTATTCGCGCACCTCCCATAGCATCCCCTATATCGCTGTGCCTTCGCGCACTTCTCATACCTTCCCCTATATTGCCCTGTTTTCGCACATATTCCATACTTTCCACTATATTGCCATGTTTTCACGCACCTCTCATAACTTCTCCTATATCGCTGTAGTTTTGCGCAACTCTCATACCTTCCCCTATATCGCCGTGTTTTCAATCACATCTCATAGTGTCCCCCATATTGCTGTGTATTCGCGCACCTCCCATAGAATCCCCTATATCGCTGTGCCTTCGCGCACATCTCATACCTTCCCCTATATCGTCCTGTTTTCGCACACCTCCCATACCTTCCCTTTTATCGTTGTGTTTTCGTGCACCTCTCATACCTTCCCCTATATTGCTGTGTTTTCAAGCATCTCTCATGGCTTCCCCAATATTGCCTTGTATTCATGCACATCTCATACCGTCCCTTATATCGCTGTGTTTTCGCGCACCTCTCATACATTCCCCTATATCGCTGTCTTTTTGCGCACATCCCATAGCTTCATCTTTATCGCTGTGTTTTTGCTCACCTCTCATAGCTTCCCCTATATCACTGTGTTTTCACGCACCTCTCATGTCTTCACCTATATCGCTATGTTTTCGCTCCTGTCATTACTTCCATTATATCACTGTGTTTTCTCGCACCTCTGATGCATTCCCCTGTATTGCGATGTTTTCATGCACCTCTCATGGAATCCCCAATATCGCCACGTATTCTTGCACATCTCATGCCGTCCCCTATATCACTGTGTTTTCTCGCACCACTGATGGCTTCCCCGATATCACCGTGTCTTCATGCACATCTCATACCGTCCCCTATACCACTGTGTTTTCGCGCACCTCTCATACCTTCCCCTATATCGCTGTGTTTTCACGCACCTCTCTTAACTTCCCCTATATCGCCGTGTTTTTGCGCACCTCTCATTACTTACCCTATATCGCCGTGTTGTTATGCACATCTCATAACGTCCTCTATATCGCTGTGTATTCGCGCACCTCCCATAGCATCCCTTATATCACTGTGCCTTCGCGCACCTCTCATACCTTCCCAAATATCGCCCTGTTTTCGCGCACCTCCCATTCCTTCACCTATATCGCTGTTTTCGTGCACCTCTCATGCATTTCCGTATACCGCTGTGTTTTTGCACACCTCTCATACCTTCCCCAATATCACCGTGTTTTCACGCACCTCTCAGAACCTTCCCTCTATCGCCCTGTTTTCGCGCTCCTCTCATACCTTCCCCTATATCAGTGTGTTTTCACGCAGCTCTCATACCTTCCCCTATATCGCCGTATTTTTGCACACCTCTCATTGCTTCCCCAATATAGCCGTGTTTTCATGCACATCTCATAATGTCCCATATATCTCTGTGTATTCACGCACCTCCCTTAGTATCCCCTATATCGCTGTGCCTTCGCGCATCACTCATACATTCCCCTATATCGCCCTGTTTCCCGTGCACCTCCCATAGCTTCGCCTACATCGCTGTGTTTTTGCGCACCTCTCATACCTTCCCCTATATCGCCGTGGTTTCGCGCACCTCTCATTTCTTCACCTATATCGCTGTGTTTCCGCTCCTCTCATTACTTCCCCCATATCGCTCTGTGTTCTCGCACTTCTGATACAGTTCCCTGTATCAACGTGTTTTCGCGCACCTCTCATAATTTCACCTATATCGCCGTGCTCTCGCACACGTCTCATATCTTCCCCTATATCACTGTGTTTTCGCGCATGTCCAACAGCGTCCCCTATATCGCTCTGTTTTCACGCACCTCTCATGTCTTCCCCTATATCACTGTGTTTTCGTGCATCTCCCATACCATCCCCTATATTGCTGTGTTTCGCACACGTCTCATACCTTTCCCTATATCGCCCTGTTTTCAAGCACCTCCCATACCTTCCCCTATATCGCTGTGTTTTCGTGTACCTCTCATACCGCCCCTTATATCGCTGTGTTTCCACGCACCTCTCATAACATCCTCTGTATTGCTGTATTTTTGCGCACCTCTCATAACTTCCCCTATATTGCCGTGTTTTTATGCACATCTCATAATGTCCACTATATCGCTGTGTATTCGCGCACCTCCCATAGCATCCTGTATATCGCTGTGCCTTCGCGCACCTCTCATACCTTCCCCTATATCGCCCTGTTTTTGTACACATCCCATACCTTCCCCTATATTGCCCTGTTTTCGCGCACCTTCCATGCCTTCCCCTATATCGCTGTGTTTTCATGCACCTCTCATACCTTCCCCTGTATCGCTGTGTTTTCACACGCCTCTCATAACTTCTCCGATATCGCTGTGTTTTTGTGCACCTCTCATACCTTCCCTAATATCACTGCGTTTTCATGCACATCTCATCACGTCCCCTAAATCGCTTTGTTTTCGTGCACCTCTCATACCTCCCCCTATATCGCTGTGCTTGCGGACCTCTCATACCTTCCCCTATATCGCTGTCTTTTTGCGCACATCCCATAGATTCACCTTTATCGCTGCGTTATTGCTCACCTCTCATAGCTTCCCCTATATCGCCATGTTGTCATGCACATCTCATAACGTCCTCTATATCGCTGTATATTTGCGCACCTACCATAGCTTCCCTTATATCACTGTGCTTTCGCGCACCTCTCAAACCTTCCCAAATATCGCTCTGTTTTCGCGCACCTCCCATTCCTTCACCTATATCGCTGTTTTCGTGCACCTCTCATGCATTTCCGTATACCGCTGTGTTTTTGCACACCTCTCATACCTTCCCCAATATCACCGTGTTTTCACGCACCTCTCATAACCTCCCCTCTATCACCCTGTTTTCGCGCTCCTCTCATACCTTCCCCTATATTACTGTGTTTTCACGCAGCTCTCATACCTTCCCCTATATCGCCGTATTTTTGCACACCTCTCATGGCTTCCCCAATATAGCCGTGTTTTCATGCACATCTCATAACATCCCATATATCTCTGTGTATTCATGCACCTCCCATAGGATCCCCTATATCGCTGTGCCTTCGCGCATCGCTCATACCTTCCCCTATATCGCCCTGTTTCCCGTGCACCTCCCATGGCTTCGCCTACATCGCTGTGTTTTTGCACACCTCTCATACCTTCCCCAATATCACAGTGTTTTCACGCACCTCTCATAACCTTCCCTCTATCGCCCTGTTTTCGCGCTCCTCTCATACCTTCCCCTATATCAGTGTGTTTTCACGCAGCTCTCATACCTTCCCCTATATCGCCGTATTTTTGCACACCTCTCATTGCTTCCCCAATATAGCCGTGTTTTCATGCACATCTCATAACGTCCCCTATATCTCTGTGTATTCACACAACTCCCTTAGTATCCCCTATATCGCTGTGCCTTCGCGCATCACTCATAACTTCCCCTATATCGCCCTGTTTCCCGTGCACCTCCCATATCTTCGCCTACATCGCTGTATTTTTGCGCACCTCTCATACCTTCCCCTATATCGCCGTGGTTTCGCGCACCTCTCATTACTTCCCCCATATCGCTCTTGAGTTCTCGCACTTCTGATACAGTTCCCTGTATCAACGTGTTTTCGCGCACCTCTCATAATTTCACCTATACCGCCGTGCTCTCGCACACCTCTCATATCTTCCCCTATATCACTGTGTTTTCACGCATGTCCAATAGCGTCCCCTATATCGCTCTGTTTTCACGCACCTCTCATGTCTTCCCCTATATCACTGTGTTTTCGTGCATCTCCCATACCATCCCCTATATTGCTGTGTTTCGCACACATCTCATACCTTTCCCTATATCGCCCTGTTTTCGAGCACCTCCCATACCTTCCCCTATATCGCTGTGTTTTCGTGTACCTCTCATACCTCCCCTTATATCGCTGTTTTCACGCACCTCTCATAACTTCCCCTGTATTGCTGTATTTTTGCGCACCTCTCATAACTTCCCCTATATTGCCGTGTTTTTATGCACATCTCATAACATCCCCTATATCGCTGTGTATTCGCGCACCTCCCATAGCATCCCCTATATCGCTGTGCCTTCGCGCACCTCTCATTCCTTCCCCTATATCGCCCTGTTTTCGCACACATCCCATACCTTTCACTATATCGCCCTGTTTTCGCGCACCTCTCATGTCTTCCACTACATCGCTGTGTTTTCTGGCACCTCTGATGCATTCCCCTGTAACACCAAGTTTTCGCGCACCTCTCATACATTCCCCTATATCGCTGTGTACGCGCACCTCTCATACCTGCCCCTATATCGCCATGTTTTTATGCACATCTCATACCGTCTCCTATATCGCTGTGCTTTTGCGCACCTCCCATAGCATCCCCTATGTCGCTGTGCCTTCGTGCACCTCTCATACGTTCCCCTATATCGCTGTGTTTTCGCACACCTCTCATAACTTCTCCTATATCGCTGTGTTTTTGTGCACCTCTCATACCTTCCCTAATATCACTGCGTTTTCATGCACATCTCATCACGTCCACTATATCGCTGTGCATTCACACACCTCCCATAGCATCCCCTATATCGCTGTGCCTTGCGCACCTCTCATAGCTTCCCCTATATCGCTGTCTTTTCGTGCACATCCCATAGATTCACCTTTATCGCTGTGTTATTGCTCACCTCTCATAGCTTCCCCTGTATCGCCGTGTTTTTGCTCACATCTCATAGCTTCCCCTATATTGCCATGTTTGCGCGCACCTCTCATGTCTTCACCTCGATCGCTATGCATTCGATCCTCTCAATACTTCCTCTATATCGCTGTGTTTTCTCGCACATCTGATACATTCTCCCGTATCGCCATGTTTTCTCACACCTGTCATAATTTCCCCTATATTGCCCTGTATTCGAGCACCTCCCATACCTTCCCCTATATCGCTGTGTTTTCGTGTACCTCTCATAACTCCCCTTATATCGCTGTGTTTTCACGCACCTCTCATAACATCCCCTGTATTGCTGTATTTTTGCGCACCTCTCATAACTTCTCCTATATTGCCGTGTTTTTATGCACATCTCATAACGTCCCCTATATCGCTGTATATTCGCGCACCTCCCATAGCATCCCCTATATCGCTGTGCCTTTGCGCACCTCTCATACCTTCCCCTATATCGCTCTGTTTTCGCACACATCCCATACCTTCCCCTATATCGCCCTGTTTTCGCGCATCTTCCATACCTTCCCCTATATCGCTGTGTTTTCTTGCACCTCTCATACCTCCCCCTATATCGCTGTGTTTTCACACGCCTCTCATAACTTCTCTTATATCACTGTATTTTTGCGCAGCTCCTATACCTTCCCCTATATCGCCCTGTTTTCGCGCACCTTCTATACCTTCCCCTATATCGCTGTGTTTTCGTGTACCTTTCATAACTCCCCTTATATCGCTGTCCCCTGTCCTCTCATAACTCCCCTTATATCATAACATCCCCTGTATTGCTGTATTTTTGCGCACCTCTCATAACTTCTCCTATATTGCCGTGTTTTTATGCACATCTCATAACGTCCCCTATATCGCTGTGTATTCGCGCACCTCCCATAGCATCCCCTATATCGCTGTGCCTTTGCGCACCTCTCATACCTTCCCCTATATCGCCCTGTTTTCGCGCACCTCTCATACCTTCCCCTATATCGCCCTGTTTTCGCGCACCTTCCATACCTTCCCCTATATCGCTGTGTTTTCATGCACCTCTCATACCTCCCCCTAAATCGCTGTGTTTTCACACACCTCTCATAACTTCTCCTATATCGCTGTGTTTTTGTGCACCTCTCATACCTTCCCTAATATCAATGCGTTTTCATGCACATCTCATCACGTCCCCTATATCGCTGTGTTTTCGTGCACCTCTCATACCTCCCCCTATATCGCTGTGCTTGCGGACCTCTCATACCTTCCCCTGTATCGCTGTCTTTTCGCGCACATCCCATAGATTCACCTTTATCGCTGTGTTATTGCTCACCTCTCATAGCTTCCCCTATATCGCCGTGTTGTCATGCACATCTCATAACGTCCTCTATATCGCTGTATATTCGCGCACCTCCCATAGCTTCCCTTATATCACTGTGCTTTCGCGCACCTCTCATACCTTCCCAAATATCGCCCTGTTTTCGCGCACCTCCCATTCCTTCACCTATGTCGCTGTTTTCGTGCACTGTTCATGCATTTCCGTATACCGCTGTGTTTTTGCACACCTCTCATACCTTCCCCAATATCACCGTGTTTTCACGCACCATCATAACCTCCCCTCTATCGCCCTGTTTTCGCGCTCCTCTCATACCTTCCCCTATATCATTGTGTTTTCACGCAGCTCTCATACCTTCCCCTATATCGCCGTATATTTGCACACCTCTCATGGCTTCCCCAATATAGCCGTGTTTTCATGCACATCTCATAACTTCCCATATATCTCTGTGTTTTCACGCACCTCCCTTAGCATCCCCTATATCGCTGTGCCTTCGCGCATCGCTCATGCTTTCTCCTATATCGCCCTGTTTACCGTGCAACTCCCATGGCTTCGCCTACATCGCTGTGTTTTTGCGCACCTCTCATACCTTCCCCTATATCGCCGTGGTTTCGTGCACCTCTCATTTCTTCATCTATATCGCTGTGTTTCCGATCCTCTCATTACTTCGCCCATATCGCTCTGTGTTCTCGCACTTCTGATACAGTTCCCTGTATCAACGTGTTTTCGCACACATCTCATAATTTCACCTATATCGCCGTGCTCTCGCACACCTCTCATATCTTCCCCTATATCACTGTGTTTTCGCGCATGTCCAATAGCGTCCCCTATATCGCTCTGTTTTAACGCACCTCTCATGTCTTCCCCTATATCACTCTGTTTTCGTGCATCTCCCATAACATCCCCTATATTGCTGTGTTTCGCACACGTCTCATACCTTTCCCTATATCGCCCTGTTTTCGAGCACCTCCCATACCTTCCCCTATATCGCTGTGTTTTCGTGTACCTCTCATAACTCCCCTTATATCGCTGTGTTTTCACGCACCTCTCATAACATCCCCTGTATTGCTGTATTTTTGCGCACCTCTCATAACTTCTCCTATGTTGCCGTGTTTTTATGCACATCTCATAACGTCCCCTATATCGCTGTGTATTCGCGCACCTCCCATAGCATCCCCTATATCGCTGTGCCTTCGCGCACCTCTCATACCTTCCCCTATATCGCCCTGTTTTCGCACACATCCCATACCTTCCCCTATATCGCCCTGTTTTCGCGCATTTCCATATCTTCCCCTATATCGCTGTTTTCTTGCACCTCTCATACCTCCCCCTATATCGCTGTGTTTTCACACGCCTCTCATAACTTCTCCTATATCGCTGTATTTTTGCGCACCTCTCATACCTTCCCCTATATCACTGTGTTTTCTCGCACCTCTGATACATTCCCCTGTATCGCCGTGGTTTCGCGCACATCCCATAGGTTCCACTATATTGCCCTGTTTTTGCGCACCTCTCATGTCTTCCCCTATATCACTGTGTTTTCGCGCACCTCTCATAGCATCCCCTATATCGCTGTGCCTTCGCACACCTCTCATAACTTCCGCTATATCGCCCTGTTTTCGCGCACCTCCCATACCTTCCCCAATATCGCTGTGTTTCGTACACCTCTCATACCTTCCCTTATATCGCTGTGTTTTCACGCACCTCTCATAACTTCTCCTATATCACTGTATTTTTGCGCAGCTCCTATACCTTCCCCTATATTGCCGTGTTTTCATGCACATCTCATAACGTCCCCTATATCGCTGTGTATTCGCGCACATCCCATAGCATCCCTTATATTGCTGTGCCTTCGTGCACCTCTCATACCTTCCCCTATATCGCCCTGTTTTCGCGCACCTTCCATACCTTCCCCTATATCGCTGTGTTTTCATGCACCTCTCATACCTCCCCCTAAATCACTGTGTTTTCACACACCTCTCATAACTTCTCCTATATCGCTGTGTTTTTGTGCACCTCTCATACCTTCCCTAATAACACTGCGTTTTCATGCACATCTCATCACGTCCCCTATATCGCTGTGTTTTCGTGCACCTCTCATACCTCCCCCTATATCGCTGTGCTTGCGGACCTCTCATACCTTCCCCTATATCGCTGTGTTTTCGCGCACATCCCATAGATTCACCTTTATCGCTGTGTTATTGCTCACCTCTCATAGCTTCCCCTATATTGCCGTGTTTTCATGCACACCTCATAACGTCCCCTATATCGCTGTGTATTCGCGCACCTCCCATAGCATCCTCTATATCGCTGTGCCTTCGCGCACTTCTCATACCTTCCCCTATATTGCCCTGTTTTCGCACATATTCCATACTTTCCACTATATTGCCATGTTTTCACGCACCTCTCATAACTTCTCCTATATCGCTGTAGTTTTGCGCAACTCTCATACCTTCCCCTATATCGCCGTGTTTTCAATCACATCTCATAGTGTCCCCCATATTGCTGTGTATTCGCGCACCTCCCATAGAATCCCCTATATCGCTGTGCCTTCGCGCACATCTCATACCTTCCCCTATATCGTCCTGTTTTCGCACACCTCCCATACCTTCCCTTTTATCGTTGTGTTTTCGTGCACCTCTCATACCTTCCCCTATATTGCTGTGTTTTCAAGCATCTCTCATGGCTTCCCCAATATTGCCTTGTATTCATGCACATCTCATACCGTCCCTTATATCGCTGTGTTTTCGCGCACCTCTCATACATTCCCCTATATCGCTGTCTTTTTGCGCACATCCCATAGCTTCATCTTTATCGCTGTGTTTTTGCTCACCTCTCATAGCTTCCCCTATATCACTGTGTTTTCACGCACCTCTCATGTCTTCACCTATATCGCTATGTTTTCGCTCCTGTCATTACTTCCATTATATCGCGGTGTTTTCTCACACCTCTGATACATTCCCCTGTATCGCCGTGTTGTCACGCACCTCTCATAATTTCCCCTACATCGCTGTATTCTCGCACACCTCTCATACCTTCCCCTTTTTCACTGTGTTTTCGCGCACGTCCCATAGCGTCCCCTGTATCGCTGTGTTTTCGCACACCTCTCATACCTTCCCTATATCGCCCTGTTTTCTCACACCTCCCATACCTTCCCCGATATCGCTGTGTTTTCGTGCACCTCTCCTACCTTCCCCTATATCACCCTGTTTTTGCACACATCCGATAGCTTCCACTATATTGCCCTGTTTTCGCGCACCTCTCATGCCTTCCCCTATTTCGCTCTGTTTTCGCTCCTCTCATAACGTCCCCTATATCGCTGTGTTTTCTTGCACCTCTGATGCATTCCCCTGGATCGCCGTGTTTTTGCGCACCTCTCATACTTTTCCCTATATAGCCGTGTTTTTGCGCATCTCTCATGGCATCCCCGATATCGCCGTGTTTCATGCATATTTCATACATTCCCCTATATCGCTGTGTTTTCGCGCAGCTCCCATATCTTCCGCTACATCATTGTGTTTTCGCGCCCCTCTCATGACTTCACCTATATCGCTGTCTTTTCGCACCCTGATATAGCTTCACCTTTCTCGCTGTGTTTTTGCTCACCTCTCATACCTTCCCCTATATCGCTGTGTTTTCGCTGCTCTCATAACTTCTCCTATATCACTGTGTTTTCTCGCACCTCTGATGCATTCCCCTGTATTGCGATGTTTTCGCGCACCTCTCATACCTTCCACAATATCGCCCTGTTTTCGCGTACCTCCCATACCTTCCCCTATATCGCTGTGCTTTTGTGCACCTCTCATACATTCGCTATATCACCTCTCATAACTTCCACTATATCGCTGTGTTTTTGAACACCTCTCATACCTTACCCTATAATGCTGTGTTTTCACGCACCTCTCATGGAATCCCCAATATCGCCATGTATTCATGCACATCTCATACCGTCCCCTATATCACTGTGTTTTCTCGCACCACTGATGGCTTCCCCGATATCGCCGTGTATTCATGCACATCTCATACCTTCCCCTATATCGCTGTGTTTTCACGCACCTCTCTTAACTTCCCCTATATCGCCGTGTTTTTGCGCACCTCTCATAACTTACCCTATATCGCCGTGTTGTTATGCACATCTCATAACGTCCTCTATATAGCTGTGTATTCGCGCACCTCCCATAGCATCCCTTATATCGCTGTGCCTTCGCGCACCTCTCATACCTTCTCATATATCGCTGCGCCTTCGCGCACCTCTCATGCATTCCCGTACATCGCCCTGTTTTCGCGCACCTCCCATACCTTCCCCGATATCGCTGTATTTTCGTGCTCGTCTCCTACGTTCCCCTATGTTGCTGTGTTTTCACGCACCTCTCTTAACTTCTCCTATATCGCTGTGTTTTCAGGCACCTCTCATGTCTTCCCCAATATCGCCGTGTATTCATTCACATCTCATACCGTCCCCTATATTGCTGTGTTTTCACGCATCTCCCATAGCTTCGCCTACATCGCTGTTTTCGCGCAGATCCCATAGCTTCACCTTGATCGCTGTGTTATTGCTCACCTCTCATAGCTTACCCTATATCGCCGTGTTTTCGCGCACCTCGTATGTCTTCACCTATATCGCTATGTTTTCGCTCCTATCATTACTTCCCCTATATCGCTGATTTCTCGCACCTCTGATACATTCTCCTGTATTGCCATGTTTTCGCGCACCTCTTACAATTTCCACATATCGCTGTGTTCTCGCACACCTCTCATACCTTCCCCTATATCACTGTTTTTTTGCGCATGTCCCATAGCGTCCCCTATATAGCTGTGCTTTTGTGCATCTCTCATACATTCCCCATATCACTGTGCTTTCGCGCACCTCTCGTACCTTCCCAAATATCGCCCTGTTTTCGCTCACCTCCCATTCCTTCACCTATATCGCTGTTTTCGTGCACCTCTCATGCATTTCCGTATACCGCTGTGTTTACACACCTCTAATACCTTCCCCAATATCACAGTGTTTTCACGCACCTCTCATAACCTCCCCTCTATCACCCTGTTTTCGCGCTCCTCTCATACCTTCCCCTATATCACTGTGTTTCCACGCAGCTCTCATACCTTCCCCTATATCGCTGTGTTTTCACACACCTCTCATGGCTTCCCGACTATCGCCATGTATTCATGCACATCTCATACCTTCCCCTATATGGCTGTGCTTTCGCGCACCTCCCATAGCTTCGCCTACATCGCTGTTTTCGCGCACCTCTCATACCTTCCCCTATATCGATGTATTTTTGCGCACATCTTATACCTTTCCCTATATTGATGTGTTTTCATGCACATCTCATAACGTCCCCTATATACCTCTGTATTTGCGCACCTCCCATACCATCCCCTATATCACTGTGCCTTCGCGCACCTCTCATGCATTCCCATATATCGACCTGTTTTCGCGCACCTCCCATACGCTCCCCGATATCGCTGTGTTTTTGTGCTCCTCTCATACCTTCTCCTATATTGTTGTGTTTTCATGCACCTCTCTTAACTTCTCCTATATCGCTGTATTTTTGCACACCTCTCATACCTTCCCCTATATCGCTGTGTTTTCAGGCACCTCTCATGGCTTCCCCAATATCGCCGTGTATTCATGCACATCTCATACCGTCCCCTATATCGCTGTGTTTTGGCGCACCTCCCATAGCTTCGCCTACATCGCTGTTTTCGCGCACATCGCATAGCTTCACCTTCATCGCTGTGTTATTGCTCACCTCTCATAGCTTACCCTATATCGCCGTGTTTTCGCGCATCTCGCATGTCTTCACGTATATCGCTATGTTTTCGCTCCTATCATTACTTCCCCTATATCGCCGTGTTCTCGCACACCTCTCATACCTTCCCCTGTATCACTGTTTTTTTGTGCATGTCCCATAGCGTCCCCTATATCGCTGTGTTTTCTCGCACCTCTGATACTTTCCCCTGTATCGCCGTGGTTTCGCGCACATCCCATAGGTTCCACTATATTGCCCTGTTTTTGCGCACCTCTCATGTCTTCCCCTATATCACGGTGTTTTCGCGCACCTCTCATAGCATCCCCTATACCGCTGTCCTTTGCGCACATCTCATAACTTCCCCATATCGCCCTGTTTTCATGCACCTCCCATACCTTCCCCAATATCGCTGTGTTTTCGTGCACCTCTCATACCTCCCTCTATATCGCTGTGTTTTCACGCACCTCTCATAATTTCTCCTATATCGCCGTATTTTTGCACACCGCTCATGGCTTCCCCAATATCGCCGTGTTTTAATGCACACCTCTTAACGTCCCATATATCTCTGTGTATTCACGCACCTGCCATAGCATCCTCTATATTGCTGTGCCTTCGCGCACCTCTCATAACTTCCCCTGTATCGCCCTGTTTTCGCGCACCTTCCATACCTTTCCCCATAGCGCTGTGTTTTCACGCACCTCTCATAACTTCTCCTATATCGCTGTCTTTTCGCACACATCCCATAGCTTCACCTTTATCGCTGTGTTATTGCTCACCTCTCATAGATTCCCCTATATCGCCATGTTTTTGCTCACCTCTCATAGCTTCCCCTATATCGCCGTGTTTTCGCGCAGCTCTCATGTCTTCACCTAGATCGCTATGTTTTCGCTCTTCTCATTAATTCCCCTATGTCGCTGTGTTTTCTCGCACATCTGATATATTCTCCTGTATCGCCGTGTTCTCGCACACCTCTCATACCATCCCCTATATCACTGTGTTTTCGCGCACGTCCCATAGCTTCCACTACATTGCCCTGTTTTCGCGCACCTCTCATACCTTCCCCTATATCGATGTATTTTTGCGCACATCTTATACCTTTCCCTATATTGATGTGTCTTCATGCACATCTCATAACGTCCCCTATATACCTCTGTATTTGCGCACCTCCCATACCATCCCCTATATCACTGTGCCTTCGCGCACCTCTCATGCATTCCCATATATCGACCTGTTTTCGCGCACCTCCCATACCCTCCCCGATATCGCTGTGTTTTTGTGCTCCTCTCATACCTTCTCCTATATTGTTGTGTTTTCATGCACCTCTCTTAAGTTCTCCTATATTGCTGTGTTTTTGCACACCTCTCATACCTTCCCCTATATCGCTGTGTTTTCAGGCACCTCTCATGGCTTCCCCAATATCGCCGTGTATTCATGCACATCTCATACCGTCCCCTATATCGCTGTGTTTTGGCGCACCTCCCATAGCTTCGCCTACATCGCTGTTTTCGCGCACATCGCATAGCTTCACCTTCATCGCTGTGTTATTGCTCACCTCTCATACCTTACCCTATATCGCCGTGTTTTCGCGCATCTCGCATGTCTTCACCTATATCGCTATGTTTTCGCTCCTATCATTACTTCCTCTATATCGCTGTGTTTTCTCGCACCTCTGATACATTCTCCTGTATTGCCATGTTTTCGCGCACCTCTTACAATTTCCCCTATATCGCCGTGTTCTCGCACACCTCTCATACCTTCCCCTGTATCACTGTTTTTTTGTGCATGTCCCATAGCGTCCCCTATATCGCTGTGTTTTCTCGCACCTCTGATACTTTTCCCTGTATCGCCGTGGTTTCGCGCACATCCCATAGGTTCCACTATATTGCCCTGTTTTTGCGCACCTCTCATGTCTTTCCCTATATCACGGTGTTTTCGCGCACCTCTCATAGCATCCCCTATACCGCTGTCCTTTGCGCACATCTCATAACTTCCCCATATCGCCCTGTTTTCATGCACCTCCCATACCTTCCCCAATATCGCTGTGTTTTCGTGCACCTCTCATACCTCCCTCTATATCGCTGTGTTTTCACGCACCTCTCATAATTTCTCCTATATCGCCGTATTTTTGCACACCGCTCATGGCTTCCCCAATATCGCCGTGTTTTAATGCACATCTCTTAACGTCCCATATATCGCTGTGTATTCACGCACCTGCCATAGCATCCTCTATATTGCTGTGCCTTCGCGCACCTCTCATAACTTCCCCTGTATCGCCCTGTTTTCGCGCACCTTCCATACCTTTCCCCATAACGCTGTGTTTTCACGCACCTCTCATAACTTCTCCTATATCGCTGTCTTTTCGCACACATCCCATAGCTTCACCTTTATCGCTGTGTTATTGCTCACCTCTCATAGCTTCCCCTATATCGCCGTGTTTTCGCGCAGCTCTCATGTCTTCACCTAGATCGCTATGTTTTCGCTCTTCTCATTAATTCCCCTATATCGCTGTGTTTTCTCGCACATCTGATATATTCTCCTGTATCGCCGTGTTTTTGCGCACCTCTCATAATTTCGTCTATATGGCCGTGTTCTCGCACACCTCTCATACCATCCCCTATATCACTGTGTTTTCGCGCACCTCTCATGTCTTCCCCTACAACGCTGTGTTTTCTCACACCTCTGATGCATTCCCCTATAACGCCAAGATTTCACGGACCTCTCCTACTTTCCCCTATATCTCCGTGTTCTCGCGCAGCTCGCATACCTTCCCCTATATCACTGTGTTTTCACGCACGTCCCATGGAGTCCCCTATATTGCTGTGTTTTCGCGCAGCTCTCATACCTTCCCCTATATCGCCCTGTTTTCATGCATATCCCATAGCTCTCACTACATTGCCCTATTTTCGTGCACCTCTCATGTCTCCCCTACATTGCTGTGTTTTTGCTTCTCTCATAATTTCCCCGATATCGCTGTGTTTTCTCGCACCTCTGATGCATTCCCCTGTATCGCCGTGTTTTTGCGCACCTCTCATACTTTCCCCGATATCTCCGTGTTTTCATGCACATCTCATACCGTCCCCTATATCACTGTGCCTTCGCGCTCCTCTCATACCTTCACTTATATCGCTGTGTTTTCGTGCACCTCTCATACCTTCACACCTTCCCCTACATCGCTGTGTTTTCACTCACCTCTCATAACTTCTCATATATCGCTGTGTTTTCGGGGACCTCTCATAATTTCCCCTATATAGCCATGTTCTTGCACACCTCTCATACCTTCCACTATATCATTGTGGTTTCACGCACGTCCCATAGCATCCCCTATATCGCTGTGTTTTCAGGTACCTCTCATACCTTTCCCTGTATCGCCATATGTTCGCGCATATCCCATAGCTTCCACTTATAGCCCTGTTTTCGAGCACTCTCATGTCTTCCCCTATATCGCCGTGTTTTTGCGCACCTCTCATAACTTACCCTATATCGCCGTGTTGTTATGCACATCTCATAACGTCCTCTATATCGCTGTGTATTAGCGCACCTCCCATAGCATCCCTTATATCGCTGTGCCTTCGCGCACCTCTCATACCTTCCCAAGTATCGCCCTGTTTTCGCGCACCTCCCATTCCTTCACCTATATCGCTGTTTTCTTGCACCTCTCATACCTTCTCCTATATCGCTGTGCCTTCGCGCACCTCTCATGCATTCCCGTTCATCGCCCTGTTTTCGCGCACCTCCCATACCTTCCACGATATCGCTGTATTTTCGTGCTCGTCTCCTACGTTCCCCTATATTGCTGTGTTTTCACGCACCTCTCTTAACTTCTCCTATATCGCTGTGTTTTTGCACACCTCTCATACCTTCCCCTATATCGCTGTGTTTTCAGGCACCTCTCATATCTTCCCCAATATCGCCGTGTATTAATGCACATCTCATACCGTCCCCTATATTGCTGTGTTTTCGCGCACCTCCCATAGCTTCGCCTACATTGCTGTTTTCGCGCACATCCCATAGCTTCACCTTGATCGCTGTGTTATTGCTCACCTCTCATAGCTTACCCTATATCGCCGTGTTTTCGCGCACCTCGCATGTCTTCACCGATATCGCTATGTTTTCGCTCCTATCATTACTTCCCCTATATCGCTGTGTTTTCTCGCACCTCTGATACATTCTCCTGTATTGCCATGTTTTCGCGCACCTCTTACAATTTCCCCTATATCGCTGTGTTCTCGCACACCTCTCATACCTTCCTCTATATCACTGTTTTTTTGCACATGTCCCACAGCGTCCCCTACATCGCTGTGTTTTCTCGCACCTCTGATACATTCCCCTGTATCTCCGTGTTGTCGCGCACATCCCATAGCTTCCACTATATTGCCCTGTTTTCACGCACCTCTCATGTCTTCCCCTACATCGCTGTGTTTTCTCGCACTTCTGATGCATTCCCATGTAACGCCAAGTTTTCGCGCACCTCTCATACTTTCCCCTATATCACCGTGTTTTCGCGTAACTCTCATAGCTTTCCCTATACACCGTGTTTTCATACACATTTCATACCGTCACCTATATCACTGTATTTTGGCGCACCTCCCATTGCTTCCCCTATATCGCTGTGCCTTCGCGCACCTCTCATACCTTCCCCTATATCGCCCTGTTTTTGTACACATCCCATACCTTCCCCTATATTGCCCTGTTTTCGCGCACCTTCCATACCTTCCCCTATATCACTGTGTTTTCATGCACCTCTCATACCTCCCCCTGTATCGCTGTGTTTTCACACGCCTCTCATAACTTCTCCGATATCGCTGTGTTTTTGTGCACCTCTCATACCTTCCCTAATATCACTGCGTTTTCATGCACATCTCATCACGTCCCCTATATCGCTTTGTTTTCGTGCACCTCTCATACCTCCCCCTATATCGCTGTGCTTGCGGACCTCTCATACCTTCCCCTATATCGCTGTCTTTTTGCGCACATCCAATAGATTCACCTTTATCGCTGCGTTATTGCTCACCTCTCATAGCTTCCCCTATATCGCCGTGTTGTCATGCACATCTCATAACGTCCTCTATATTGCTGTATATTTGCGCACCTACCATAGCTTCCCTTATATCACTGTGCTTTCGCGCACCTCTCAAACCTTCCCAAATATCGCTCTGTTTTCGCGCACCTCCCATTCCTTCACCTATATCGCTGTTTTCGTGCACCTCTCATGCATTTCCGTATACCGCTGTGTTTTTGCACACCTCTCATACCTTCCCCAATATCACCGTGTTTTCACGCACCTCTCATAACCTCCCCTCTATCACCCTGTTTTCGCGCTCCTCTCATACCTTCCCCTATATCAGTGTGTTTTCACGCAGCTCTCATACCTTCCCCTATATTACTGTGTTTTCACGCAGCTCTCATACCTTCCCCTATATCGCCGTATTTTTGCACACCTCTCATGGCTTCCCGAATATAGCCGTGTTTTCATGCACATCTCATAACATCCCATATATCTCTGTGTATTCATGCACCTCCCATAGGATCCCCTATATCGCTGTGCCTTCGCGCATCGCTCATACCTTCCCCTATATCGCCCTGTTTCCCGTGCACCTCCCATGGCTTCGCCTACATCGCTGTGTTTTTGCACACCTCTCATACCTTCCCCAATATCACAGTGTTTTCACGCACCTCTCATAACCTTCCCTCTATCGCCCTGTTTTCGCGCTCCTCTCATACCTTCCCCTATATCAGTGTGTTTTCACGCAGCTCTCATACCTTCCCCTATATCGCCGTATTTTTGCACACCTCTCATTGCTTCCCCAATATAGCCGTGTTTTCATGCACATCTCATAACGTCCCCTATATCTCTGTGTATTCACACACCTCCCTTAGTATCCCCTATATCGCTGTGCCTTCGCGCATCACTCATAACTTCCCCTATATCGCCCTGTTTCCCGTGCACCTCCCATATCTTCGCCTACATCGCTGTATTTTTGCGCACCTCTCATACCTTCCCCTATATCGCCGTGGTTTCGCGCACCTCTCATTACTTCCCCCATATCGCTCTTGAGTACTCGCACTTCTGATCCAGTTCCCTGTATCAACGTGTTTTCGCGCACCTCTCATAATTTCACCTATACCGCCGTGCTCTCGCACACCTCTCATATCTTCCCCTATATCACTGTGTTTTCGCGCATGTCCAATAGCGTCCCATATATCGCTCTGTTTTCACGCACCTCTCATGTCTTCCCCTATATCACTGTGTTTTCGTGCATCTCCCATACCATCCCATATATTGCTGTGTTTCGCACACATCTCATACCTTTCCCTATATCGCCCTGTTTTCGAGCACCTCCCATACCTTCCCCTATATCGCTGTGTTTTCGTGTACCTCTCATACCTCCCCTTATATCGCTGTTTTCACGCACCTCTCATAACTTCCCCTGTATTGCTGTATTTTTGCGCACCTCTCATAACTTCCCCTATATTGCCGATTTTTTATGCACATCTCATAGCATCCCCTATATCGCTGTGCCTTCGCGCACCTCTCATACCTTCCCCTATATCGCCCTGTTTTCGCACACATCCCATACCTTCCACTATATTGCCCTGTTTTCGCGCACCTCTCATGTCTTCCACTACATCGCTGTGTTTTCTGGCTCCTCTGATGCATTCCCCTGTAACACCAAGTTTTCGCGCACCTCTCATACTTTCCCCTATATCGCTGTGTTTACGCGCACCTCTCATACATGCCCCTATATCGCCATGTTTTTATGCACATCTCATACCGTCTCCTATATCGCTGTGTTTTTGCGCACCTCCCATAGCATCCCCTATATCGCTGTGCCTTCGTGCACCTCTCATACGTTCCCCTATATTGCCCTTTTTCGCGCATCTCCTATACCTTCCCTTATATCACTGCGTTTTCGTGCACCTTTCATACCTTCCCCTATATCGCTGTGTTTTCGCGTACCTCTCATAGCTTCCCCTATACACCATGTTTTCATAAACATCTCATACCGTCACCTACATCACTGTATTTTCGCGCATCTCCCATTGCTTCCCCTATATCGCTGTGCCTTCATGCACCTCTCATACCTTCCCCTATATCACCCTGTTTTCGCACTCCTCCTATAATTTCCCCTATATCGCTGTGTTTTCACGCACCTCTTATAATTTCCCCATATCGCCGTGTTCTCGCAGACCTCTCATACCTTCCCCTAAATCACTGTGTTTTCGCGCAAGTCCCATAGCGTTCCCTATATCGCTGTGTTTTCTCGCACCTCTGATGCATTCCCCTGTATCTCCGTGTTGTCGCGCACATCCCATAGCTTCCACTATATTGCCCTGTTTTCGCGCACCTCTCATGTCTTCCCCTACATAGCTGTGTTTTCTCACACCTCTGATGCATTCCCCTATAACGCCAAGATTTCGCGGACCTCTCCTACTTTCCCCTATATCGCCGTGTTCTCGCGCAGCTCGCATACCTTCCCCTACATCACTGTGTTTTCACGCACGTCCCATGGAGTCCCCTATATCACTGTGTTTTCTCGCACCACTGATGGCTTCCACGATATCGCCGTGTCTTCATGCACATCTCATACCGTCCCCTATATCGCTGTGTTTTCGCACACCTCTCATACCTTCCCTTATATCGCTGTGTTTTCACGCACCTCTCTTAACTTCCCCTATATCGCCGTGTTTTTGCGCACCTCTCATAACTTACCCTATATCGCCATGTTATTATGCACATCTCATAACGTCCTCTATATCGCTGTGTATTCGCACACCTCCCATAGCATCCCTTATATCGCTGTGCCTTCGCGCACGTCTCATACCTTCCCAAGTATCGCCCTGTTTTCGCGCACCTCCCATTCCTTCACCTATATCGCTGTTTTCGAGCACCTCTCATACCTTCTCCTATATCGCTGTGTTTTCACGCACCTCTCTTAACTTCTCCTATATCGCTGTATTTTCATGCTCGTCTCCTACGTTCCCCTATATTGCTGTGTTTTCACGCACCTCTCTTAACTTCCCCTACATCGCTGTGTTTTTGCACACCTCTCATACCTTCCCCTATATCGCTGTGTTTTCAGGCACCTCTCATGTCTTCCCCAATATCGCCATGTATTCATGCACATCTCATACCGTCACCTATATTGCTGTGTTTTCGCGCACCTCCCATAGCTTCGTCTTGATCGCTGTGTTATTGCTCACATCTCATAGCTTACCTTACATAGCCGTGTTTTCGCGCACCTCGCATGTCTTCACCTATATCGCTATGTTTTCGCTCCTATCATTACTTCCCCTATATCGCTGTGTTTTCTCGCACCTCTGATACATTCTCCTGTATTGCCATGTTTTCGCGCACCTCATACAATTTCCCCTATATCGCCGTGTTCTCGCACACCTCTCATACCTTCCCCTATATCACTGTTTTTTGGCGCATGTCCCATAGCGTTCCCTATATCGCTGTGTTTTCTCGCATCTCTGATGCATTCCCCTGTATCTCCGTGCTGTCGCGCACATCCCATAGCTTCCACTATATTGCCCTGTTTTCGTGCACCTCTCATGTCTTCCCCTACATCGCTGTGCTTTCTCGCACTTCTGATGCATTCCCATGTAACGCCAAGTTTTCGCGCACCTCTCATACTTTCCCCTATATCACCGTGTTTTCGCGTACCTCTCATAGCTTCCCCTATACACCGTGTTTTCATACACATCTCATACCGTCACCTATATCACTGTATTTTGGCGCACCTCTCATTGCTTCCCCTATATCGCTGTGCCTTCGTGCACCTCTCATACCTTCCCCTATATCGCCCTGTTTTCGCACTCCTCCTATAATTTCCCCTATATCACTGTGTTTTCACGCACCTCTCATGTCTTCACCTATATCGCTATGTTTTTGCTCCTGTCATTACTTCCATTATATCGCTGTGTTTTCTCACACCTCTGATACATTCCCCTGTATCGCCGTGTTGTCACGCACCTCTCATAATTTCACCTATATCGCCCTGCTCTCGCACACCTCTCATATCTTCCCCTATATCACTGTGTTTTCGCGCATGTCCAATAGCGTCCCCTATATCGCTCTGTTTTCACGCACCTCTCATTTCTTCCCCTATATCACTGTTTTCGTGCATCTCCCATACCATCCCCTATATTGCTGTTTCGCACACGTCTCATACCTTTCCCTATATCGCCCTGTTTTCGAGCACCTCTCATACCTCCCCTTATATCGCTGTGTTTTCACGCACCTCTCATAACTTCCCCTGTATTGCTGTATTTATGCGCACCTCTCATAACTTCCCCTATATTGCCGTGTTTTTATGCACATCTCATAACGTCCCCTATATCGCTGTGTATTCCCGCATCTCCCATAGCATCGCCTATATCGCTGTGCCTTCGCGCACCTCTCATACCTTCCCCTATATCGCCCTGTTTTCGCACACATCCCATACCTTCCACTATATTGCCCTGTTTTCGCGCACCTCTCATGTCTTCCACTACATCGCTGTGTTTTCTGGCACCTCTGATGCATTCCCCTGTAACACCAAGTTTTTGCGCACCTCTCATACTTTCCCCTATATCGCCGTGTTTACGCGCTCCTCTCATACCTGCCCCTATATCACCCTGTATTCGCGCATCTCCTATACCTTCCCTTATATCACTGCGTTTTCGTGCACCTTTCATACCTTCCCCTATATCGCTGTGTTTTCGCACACCTCTCATAACTTCTCCTATTTGCGCACCTCCCATAGCATCCCCTATATCGCTGTGCCTTGCGCACCTCTCATACCTTCCCCTATTTCGCTGTCTTTTCGCGCACATCCCATAGATTCACCTTTATCGCTGTGTTATTGCTCACCTCTCATAGCTTCCCCTATATCGCCATGTTTTCACGCACCTCTCATGTCTTCACCTAGATCAGTATGCATTCGATCCTCTCAATACTTCCCCTATATCGCTGAGTTTTCTCGCACATCTGATACATTCTGCCGTATCGCCGTGTTTTCGCACACCTGTCTTTATTTCCCCTATATTGCCCTGTTTTCGCGCAACTCTCATGTATTCCACTAATTAGCTGTGTTTTCTGGCACCTCTGATGCATTCCCCTGTAACGCCAAGTTTTCACGCACCTCTCATACTTTCCCCTATATCGCCGTATTTACGCGCACCACTCATACCTCCCCCTATATCGCCATGTTTTTATGCACATCTCATACCATCTCCTATATCACTGTGTTTTCGCGCACCTCCCATAGCATCCCCTATCTCGCTGTGCCTTTGTGAACCTCTCATACCTTCCCCTATATCACTGTGTTTTCACGCACCTCTCTTAAATTCTCCTATATCGCTGTGTTTTTGCACACCTCTCATACCTTCCCCTATATCACTGTGTTTTCAGGCACCTCTCACGGCTTCCCCAATATCGCCGTGTATTCATGCACATCTCATACCGTCCCCAATATCGCTGTGTTTTGGCGCACATCCCATAGCTTCACCAACATCGCTGTTTTCGCGCACATCCCATAGCTTCACCTTGATCGCTGTGTTATTGCTCACCTCTCATAGCTTACCCTATATCGCCGTGTTTTCGCGCACCTCGCATGTCTTCACCTATATCGCTATGTTTTCGCTCGTATCATTAATTCCCCTATATCGCTGTGTTTTCTCGCACCTCTGATGCATTCTCCTGTATTGCCATGTTTTTGTGCACCTCTTACAATTTCCCCTATATCGCCGTGTTCTCGCACACCTCTCATACCTTCCCCGATATCATTGTTTTTTTGCGCATGTCCCATAGCGTCCCCTATATCACTGTGTTTTCTCGCACCTCTGATACATTCCCCTGTATCGCCGTGGTTTCGCGCACATCCCATAGGTTCCACTATATTGCCCTGTTTTTGCGCACCTCTCATGTCTTCCCCTATATCACTGTGTTTTCGCGCACCTCTCATACCTTCCCAAATATCGCCCTGTTTTCGCGCATCTCCCATTCCTTCACCTATATCGCTGTTTTCATTCACCTCTCATGCATTTCCGTAGACCGCTGTGTTTTTGCACACCTCTCATACCTTCCCCAATATCACCGTGTTTTCACGCACCTCTCATAACCTCCCCTCTATCGCCCTGTTTTCGCGCTCCTCTCAGACCTTCCCCTATATCACTGTGTTTTCACGCAGCTCTCATACCTTCCCCTATATCGCTGTGTTTTTGCGCACATCTTATACCTTTCCCTATATTGATGTGTTTTCATGCACATCTCATAACGTCCCCAAAATACCTCTGTATTTGCGCACCTCCCATACCATCCCCTATATCACTGTGCCTTCGCGCACCTCTCATGCATTCCCATATATCGCCCTGTTTTCGCGCACCTCCCATACCTTCCCCGATATCGCTGTGTTTTTGTGCTCCTCTCATACCTTCCCCTATATTGTTGTGTTTTCATGCACCTCTCTTAACTTCTCCTATATCGCTGTGTTTTTACACACCTCTCATACCTTCCCCAATATCGCTGTGTTTTCAGGCACCTCTCATGTATTCCACTACATCGCTGTGTTTTAGCGCACCTCTCATACCTCCCCCTATATCGCCGTGTTTTTATGCACATCTCATACCGTCCCCTATATCGCTGTGTTTTCACGAACCTCTCATACCTCCCCCTATATTGCCCTGTTTTTGCGCACATCCCATAGCATCCCCTATATTGCTGTGTTTTCACACACCTCTCATAACTTCTCCTATATCACTGAGTTTTTGTGCACCTCTAATACCTTCCCTAATATCGCTGACTTTTCATGCACATCTCATCACATCCCCTATATCGCTGTGTTTTCGCGCACATCCCATAGATTCACCTTTATTGCTGTGTTATTGCTCACCTCTCATAGCTTCCCCTATATCGCCGTGTTGTCATGCACATCTCATAACGTCCTCTATATCACTGTATATTCGCGCTCCTCCCATAGCTTCCCTTATATCACTGTGCTTTCGCGCACCTCTCATACCTTCCCAAATATCGCCCTGTTTTCGCGCATCTCCCATTCCTTCACCTATATCGCTGTCTTCGTGCACCTCTCATACATTTCCGTAGACCGCTGTGTTTTTGCACACCTCTCATACCTTCCCCAATATCACCGTGTTTTCACGCACCTCTCATAACCTCCCCTCTATTGCCCTGTTTTCGCGCTCCTCTCAGACCTTCCCCTATATCACTGTGTTTTCACGCAGCTCTCATACCTTGCCCTATATCGCTGTGCTTTCGCACACCTCTCATGGCTTCCCGACAATCGCCGTGTATTCATGCACATCTCATACCTTCCCCTATATTGCTGTGCTTTCGTGCACCTCCCATAGCTTTGCCTACATCGCTGTTTTCGCGCACCCCTCATACCTTCCCCTATATCGATGTATTTTTGCGCACATCTTATACCTTTCCCTATATTGATGTGTTTTCATGCACGTCTCATAACGTCCCCTATATACCTCTGTTTTCGCGCACCTCCCATACCTTCCCCGATATTGCTGTGTTTTTGTGCACCTCTAATACCTTCCCTAATATCGCTGAGTTTTCATGCACATCTCATCACGTCCCCTATATCACTGTGTATTCGCGCACCTCCCATAGCATCCCCTATATCGCTGTGCCTTGTGCAGCTCTCATAGCTTCCCCTATATCGCTGTCTTTTCCTGCACATCCCATAGATTCAGCTTTATTGCTGTGTTATTGCTCACCTCTCATAGCTTCCCCTGTATCGCCGAGTTTTTGCACACCTCTCATGTCTTCACCTAGATCGCTGTTTTCGCTCCTCTAAATACTTCCCCTATATCGCTGTGTTTTCTCGCACAATGGATACATTCTCCTATATCGCTGAGTTTTCGCACACCTCTCATTATTTCCCCTATATCGCCGTGTTCTCGTGCACTTCTCATACCTTCCCTTATATCGCCCTGTTTTCGTGCACATCCCATACCTTCCACTATATTGCCCTGTTTTCGTGCACCTCTCATGGCTTCCACTACATCGCTGTGCTTTCTGGCACCTCTGATGCTTTCCCCTGTAACGCCAAGTTTTCGCGCACCTCTCATACTTTCCCCTATATCGCCGTGTTTACGCGCACCTCTCATACCTCCCCCTATATCGCCATGTTTTTATGCACATCTCATACCGTCTCCTATATCGCTGTGCCTTAGTGCACCTCTCATACCTTCCCCAATATCGCCCTGTTTTCATGCACCTCCTATACCTTCCCTTATATCACTGCGTTTTCGTGCACCTCTCATACCTTCCCCTATATGGCTGTGTTTTCATGCACATCTCATAATGTCCCCGATATCGCTGTGTATTCGTGCATCTCCCATTCCTTCCCGAATATATCTCTGTGTTTTTGTGCACCTTTCATATCTTCCCCTATATTGCTGTGTTTTCGCACACCTCTCATAACTTCTCCTATATTGCTGTGTTTTTGTGCACCTCTCATACCTTGCCTAATATCGCTGCATTTTCATGCACATCTCATCACGTCCCCTATATCGCTGTGTATTCACGCACCTCCCATAGCATCCCCTATATCGCTGTGCGTTGCGCACCTCTCGTAGCTTCCCCTATATCGCTGTCTTTTCGCACACATCCCATAGATTCACCTCTATCGCTGTGTTATTGCTCACGTCTCATAGCTTCCCCTGTATCGCCGTGTTTTTGCTCACCTCTCATAGCTTCCCCTATATTGCCGTGTTTTCGCGCACCTCTCGTCTTCACCTAGATCGCTATGTTTTCGCTCCTCTCAATGCTTCCCCTATATCGCTGTGCTTTCTCGCACATCTGATACATTCTCCCGTATCGCCGCGTATTCGCACACCTCTCATAATTTCCCCTATATCACCGTATTCTCGCACACCTCTCATACCTTACCCTATATCACTGTGTTTTCACGCACGTCCCATTGCGTCCCCTATATCGCTGTGTATTCACGCACCTCCCATAGCATCCCCTATATCGCTGTGTGTTGCGCACCTCTCGTAGCTTCCCCTATATCGCTGTCTTTTCGCACACATCCCATAGATTCACCTCTATCGCTGTGTTATTGCTCACGTCTCATAGCTTCCCCTGTATCGCCGTGTTTTTGCTCACCTCTCATAGCTTCCCCTATATCGCCGTGTTTTCGCGCACCTCTCGTCTTCACCTAGATCGCTATGTTTTCGCTCCTCTCAATGCTTCCCCTATATCGCTGTGCTTTCTCGCACATCTGATACATTCTCCCGTATCGCCGCGTATTAGCACACCTCTCATAATTTCCCCTATATCACCGTGTTCTCGCACACCTCTCATACCTTACCCTATATCACTGTGTTTTCACGCACGTCCCATTGCGTCCCCTATATCGCTGTGTTTTCGCGCACCTCTCATACATTCCCCTATATCGCCCTGTTTTTGCGCACATCCCATAACTTCACCTTTATCACTGTGTTATTGCTTACCTCTCATAGCTTCCCCTATATCGCCGTGTTTTCGCACACCTCTCATGTCTTCACCTATATCGCTGTGTTTCTGCTCCTCTCATTACTTCCCCTACATCGCTCTGTGTTCTCGAACTTCTGATACAGTTCCCTGTATCAACGTGTTTTCGCGCACCTCTCATAATTTCACCTATATCGCCCTGCTCTCGCACACCTCTCATATCTTCCCCTATATCATTGTGTTTTCGCGCACGTCCAATAGCGTTCCCTATATCGCTGTGTTTTCACGCACCTCTCATATCTTCCCCTATATCACTGTGTTTTCACGCACCTCCCATAGCATCCTCTATATAGCTGTGCCTTCGCACACCTCTCATACCTTCCCCTATATTGCCCCGCTTTCGAGCACCTCTCATACCTTCCCCTATATCACTGTGTTTTCACGCAGCTCTCATATCTTCCTCTATATCGCTGTGTTTTCGCAAACCTCTCATTGCTTCCCAACTATCGCCGCGTATTCATGCACATGTCATACCTTCGACTATATCGCTATGCTTTCGCGCACCTCCCATAGCTTCGTCTACATCGCTGTTTTCGCGCACCTCTCATACCTTCCCCTATATTGATGTGTTTTCATGCACATCTCATAACGTCCCCTATATCGCTGGGTATTTGCGCAACTCCCATACCATCCCCTATATCACTGTGCCTTCGCGCACCTCTCATGCATTCTCGTATATCGCTGTGTTTTTGCACACCGCTCATACCTTCCCCAATATCACCGTGTTTTCATGCACATCTCATAACGTCCCCAATGTCGCTGGGTTTTCACACAACACTCATAACTTCCCCTACATCGCCTTGTTTTCGCGCTCCTCTCATACCTTCCCCTATATCGATGTATTTTTGCGCACATCTCATACCTTCCCCTATATCGCTGTGCTTTCGCGCACCTCCCATAGCTTCGCCTACATCGCTGTTTTCGCGCACATCCCTTAGCTTCACCTTGATCGCTGTGTTATTGCTCACCTCTCATAGCTTACCCTATATCGCCGTGTTTTCACGCACCTCGCATGTCTTCACCTATATCGCTATGTTTTCGCTCCTATCATTACTTCCCCTATATCGCTGTGTTTTCTTGCACCTCTGATACATTCTCCTGTATTGCCATGTTTTCGCGCACCTCTTACAATTTCCCCTATATCGTCGTGTTCTCGCACACCTCTCATACCTTCCCTTATATCACTGTGGTTTTGCGCATGTCCCATAGCGTCCCCTATATCGCTGTGCCTTGCGCACCTCTCATAGCTTCCCCTATATCGCTGTCTTTTTGCGCACATCCCATAGATTCACCTTTATCGCTGTGTTATTGCTCACCTCTCATAGCTTCCCCTGTATCGCCGTGTTTTTGTTCACCTCTCATGTCTTCACCTAGATCGCTATGTATTCGATCCTCTCAATACTTCCCCTATATCTCTGTGTTTTCTAGCACATCTGATACATTCTCCCTTATCACCGTGTTTTCGCACACCTCTCATAATTTCCCCTATTTCGCCGTGTTCTCACGCACCTCTCATAACTTCCCCTGTGTTTTCCCGTATTTTCGAGCACGTCCCATTGCGTCCCCTATATCGCTGTGTTTTCGCACACCTCTCATAGCTTCCCCTATATCGCCCTGTTTTCGTGCACATCCCATAGCTTCCACTATATTGCCCTGTTTTCGCGCACCTCTCATGTATTCCACTACATAGCTGTGTTTTCTGGCACCTCTGATGCATTCCCCTGTAATGCCAAGTTTTCGCGCACCTCTCATACTTTCCCCTATATCGCCGTATTTACACACACCTCTCATACCTCCCCCTATATCGTCATGTTTTTATGCACATCTCATACCGTCTGCTATAGCGCTCTTTTTTTGCGCACATCCCATAGCATCCCCTATATCGCTGTGCCTTCGTGCACCTCTCATACCTTCCCGTATATCGCTGTGTTTTCACGCACCTCTCATACTTACCGCTATATCGCTGTGTTTACGCGCACCTCTCATACCTCCCCCTATATCGCCATGTTTTTATGGACATCTAATCCCTATATCGTTGTGTTTTGGCGCACCTCCCATAGTTCAGCTATATCGCTGTTTTCGCGCACATCCCATAGCTTCACCTTGATCACTGTGTTATTGCTCACCTCTCATAGCTTACCCTATATCGCCGTGTTTTCGCGCACCTCGCATGTCTTCACCTATATCGCTATGTTTTCGCTCCTATCATTACTTCCCCTATATCGCTGTGTTTTCTTGCACCTCTGATACATTCTCCTATATTGCAATGTTTTCACCTCTTACAATTTCCTCTACATCGCCGTGTTCTCGCACACCTCTCATACCTTCCCCTATATCACTGTTTTTTTGCGTATGTCCCATAGCGTCCCCTATATCGCTGTGTTTTCTCGCACTTCTGATACATTCCCCTGTATCGCCGTGGTTTCGCGCACATCCCATAGGTTCCACTATATTGCCCTGTTTTTGCGCACCTCTCATGTCTTCCTCTATATCACGGTGTTTTCGCGCACCTCTCATAGCATCCCCTATATCGCTGTGCCTTCGCGCACCTCTCATAACTGCCCCTATATCGCCCTGTTTTCGCGCACCTCCCATACCTTCCACAATATCACTGTGTTTTCATGCACTTCTCATACCTCCCCCTATATCGCTGTGTTTTCACACAGCTTTCATAACTTCTCCTATATCGCTGTGTTTTTGTGCACCTCTCATACCTTCCCCAATATATCTGCGTTTTCATGCACATCTCATCACGTCCCCTATATCGCTTTGTTTTTCTGCACCTCTCATACCTTCCCTTATATCGTTATGTTTTCACGCACCTCTCAAACCTTCCCCTATATCGCTGTGTTTTCATGCACCTCTCATATCTCCCCCTATATCGCTGTGTTTTCACGCACCTCTCATAATTTCTCCTATATCGCCGTATTTTTGCTCACCTCTCATGGCTTCCCCAATATCGCCGCATTTTCATGCACATCTCTTAACGTCCCATATATCGCGCAACTGCCATATCATCCTCTATATCGCTGCACCTTCGCGCACCTCTCATACATTCCCCTATATCACCCTGTTTCCCGTGCACCACCCATGGCTTCACCTACATCGCTGCGTTTTTGCGCACCTCTCATATCTTCCCCTATAACAACTCTCATTTCTTCAGCTATATCGCTGTGTTACCGCTCCTCTCATTACTTCCCCTATATCGCACTCTGTTCTCGCACTTCTGATACATTCTCCCGTATCGCCGTGTTTTCGCACACCTCTCATAATTTCTCCTATTTCGCCGTGTTATCGCGCACCTCTCATAACTTCCCCTATGTGTTCCTCTGTGCTTTTGCGCACATCCCATTGCATCCCCAATGTCGCTGGGTTTTCACGCACCTCTCATAACTTCCCCTATATCGCCCTGTTTTCGCGCTCCTCTCATACCTTCCCCTATATCACTGTGTTTTCACGCAGCTCTCATACCTTCCCCTATATCGCTGTGTTTTCGCAAAACTCTCATGGCTTCCCGACTATCGCCGCGTATTCATGCACATCTCCTACCTTCCCCTATATCGCCATGCTTTCGCGCACCTCCCATAGCTTCGCCTACATCTCTTTTTTCGCGCACCTCTCATACCTTCCCCTATATCGATGCATTTTTGTGCACATCTCATACCTTCCCCTATATTGATGTGTTTTCATGCACATCTCATAACGTCCCCTATATCGCTGGGTATTTGCGCAACTCCCATACCATCCCCTATATCACTGTGCCTTCGCGCACCTCTCATGCATTCCCGTATATCGCCCTGTTTTCGCGCACCTCCTATAGCTTTGCCTACTTTGCTGTTTTCGCGCACCTCTCATACTTTCCCTATATCGATGTATTTTTGCGCACATCTCATAACGTGCCCTATAACGCTGTGTATTTGCGCACCTCCCATACCATCCCCTATTTCACTGAGCCTTCGCGCACCTCTCACGCATTCCCGTATATCGCTGTGTTTTTGCACACCGCTCATACTTTCCCCAATATCACCGTGTTTTCATGCACATCTCATAACGTCCCCAATGTCACTGGGTTTTCACACACCTCTCATAACTTCCCCTATATCGCCCTGTTTTCGCGGTCCTCTCATACCTTCACCTATATCACTATATTTTCACGCAGCTCTCATACCGTCCCCTATATCGCTGTATTTTCGCACCCCTCTCATGGCTTCCCCAATATCGCCGTGTTTTCATGCACATCTCATAACGTCCCATATAAATCTGTGTATTCAGGCACCTCCAATAGCATCCCCTATATCGCTGTGCCTTCGCGCACCGCTCATACCTTCCCCTATATCGCCCTGTTTACCACGCACCTCCCATGGCTTCGCCTACATCGCTGTGTTTTTGCGCATCTCTCATACCTAACCATATATCGCCCTGTTTTTGCGCACATCCCATAACTTCACCTTTATCGCTGTGTTATTGCTTACCTCTCATAGCTTCCCCTATATCGCCGTGTTTTCGCGCACCTCTCATGTTTTCACCTATATCGCTGTAGTTTCTGCTCCTCTCATTACTTCCCCTATATCGCTCTGTGTTCTCGCACTTCTGATACCGTTTCCTGTATCAACGTGTTTTCGCACACCTCTCATAATTTCACCTATATCGCCCTGTTCTCGCACACCTCTCATATCTTCCCCTATATCACTGTGTTTTCGCACACGTCCAATAACGTTCCCTAAATCGCTGTGTTTTCAGGCACCTCTCATGTCTTCCCCTATATCACTGTGTTTTCGTGCACCTCCCATAGCATCCTCTATATTGCTGTGCCTTCGCACAACTCTCATACCTTCCCCTATATCACCCTGCTTTCGAGCACCTCCCATACCTTCTCCTATATCGCTGTGTTTACGTGTACCTCTCATAACTCCCCCTATATCGCTGCGTTTTCACGCACCTCTCATAAATTCTCCTATATTGCTGTGCTTTTGCGCACCTCTCATAACTTCCCCTATATCGCCGTGTTTTTATGCACATCTCATAATGTCCCCTATATCGCTGTGTATTCGTGCACCTCCCATAGCATCCCATATATCGCTGTGCCTTCGCGCACCTCTCATACCTTCCCCTATATCGCCCTGTTTTCGCGCACCTCCGATTCCTTCCCCTATATCGCTGTGTTTTCGTGCACCTGTCATACCTTCCCCTATATCGCTGTGTTTTCACACACTTCTCATAACTTCTCCTATATCGCTGTGTTTTCATGCACCTTTCATACCTTCCCTTATATCGCTGTGTTTTCACACACCTCTCATACCTTCTCCTATATCACTGTGTTTTTGTGCACCTCTCATACCTTCCCTAATATCGCTGAGTTTTCATCCACATCTCGTCACGTCCCCTATAGCGCTGTGTATTCACGCACCTCCCATAGCATCCCCTGTATCGCTGTGCCTTGCGCACTTCTCATAGCTTCCCCTATATCGCCCTGTTTTCGCGCACATCCCATAGATTCACCTTTATCGCTGTGTTATTGCTCACCTCTCATAGCTTCCCCTGTATCGCCGTGTTTTTGCTCACCTCCAATAGCTTCCCCCATATCTCCGTGTCTTTGCGCACCTCTCATGTCTTCACTTAGATCGCTATGATTTCGCTCCTCTAAATACTTCCCCTATATCGCTGTGTTTTCTCGCACATCTGATACATTCTCCCATATCGCCGTGTTTTCGCACACCTCTCATAATTTCCCCTATATCGCCGTGTTCTCGCACACCTCTCATACCTTCCCCTATATCACTGTGTTTTCGCAAACGTCCCATTGCGTCCCCTACATGGCTGTTTTTTCACGCACCTCTCATAACTTCCCCTATATCACCCCGCTTTCGAGCACCTCCCATACCTTCCCCTATATCGCTGTGTTTTTGTGTACCTGTCATGCCTCCCTCTATATTGCTGTGTTTTCACGCACCTCTAATAACTTCTCCTATATTGCTGTATTATTGCGCACCTCTCATAATTTCCCCTGTATCGCCGTGTTTTCGTTCACCTCTCATACCTTCCCTATATCGCTGTGTTTTCACACACCTCTCATAACTTCTCCTATATCGCTGTGTTTTTGTGCACCTCTCATAAACTCCCAAATATCGCTGCGTTTTCACGCACATCCCATCGAATCCCCTATATCGCTGTGCCTTGCGCACCTCTCATAGCTTCCCCTATATCGCCCTGTTTTCGTGCACATCCCATAGCTTCCACTATATTGTCCTGTTTTCACGCACCTCTCATGTATTCCACTACATTGCTGTGTTTTCTGGCACTACTGATGCATTCCCCTGTAAGGCCAAGTTTTCGCGCACCTCGCATACTTTCCCCTATATCGCCGTGTTTACGTGCACCTCTCATACCTCCCCTTATATCGCCACGTTTTTATGCACATCTCGTCCCGTCTCCTATATCGCTGTGTTTTCACGCAGCTCTCATACCTTCCCCTATATCGATGTATTTTTGCGCACATCTCATAACTTCCCCTATATCACTGTGCTTTCGCGCACCTCCCATAGCTTCGCCTACACCGCTGTTTTCACGCACATCCCTTAGCTTCACCTTGATCGCTGTGTTATTGCTCACCTCTCATAGCTTACCATATATCGCCGTGTTTTCGCACACCTCGCATATCTTCACCTATATCGCTATGTTTTTGCTCCTATCATTACTTCCCCTATATCGCTGTGTTTTCTCACACCTCTGATACATTCTCCTGTATTGCATGTTTTCGCGCACCTCTTACAATTTCCCCTATTTCGTTGTGTTTTCTCGCATCTCTGATACATTCTCCTGTATTGCATGTTTTCGCGCACCTCTTACAATTTCCCCTATATCGCCGTGTTCTCGCACACCTCTCATACCTTCCCATATATCATGCATTTTTGCGCATGTCCCATAGCGTCCACTATATCGCAGTGTTTTCTCGCACCTCTGATACATTCCCCTGTATCGCCGTGGTTTCGCGCACATCCCATAGGTTCCACTATATTGCCCTGTTTTTGCGCACCTCTCATGTCTTCCACAATATCACGGTGTTTTCGCGCACCTCTCATAGCATCCCCTATATCGCTGTGCCTTCGAGCACTTCTCATAACTTCCCCTATATCACCCTGTTTTCGCGCACCTCCCATACCGTCCCCAATATCGCTGTGTTTTCGTGCACCTCTCATACCTTCCCTTATATCACTGTGTTTTCATGCACCTCTCATAACTTTTCCTATATCACTGTATTTTTGCGCAGCTCTTATACCTTCCCCTATATTGCCGTGTTTTCATGCACATCTCATAACGTCCCCTATATCGCTGTGTATTCGCGCACATCCCATAGCATCCCTTATAATGCTGTGCCTTCGCGCACCTCTCATACCTTCCCCTATATCGCCCCATTTTCGCGCACCTTCCATACCTTCCCCTATATCGCTGTGTTTTCATGCACCTTTCATACCTCCCCCACATCGCTGTGTTTTCACACACCTCTCATAACTTCTTCTATATCGCTGTGTTTTTGTGCACCTCTCATACCTTCCCTAATATCACTGCGTTTTCATGCACATCTCATCACGTCCCCTATATCGCTGTGTTTTCGTGCACCTCTCATACCTCCCCCTATATTGCTGTGCCTTGCGCACCTCTCATACCTTCCCCTATATAGCTGTCTTTTCACGCACATCCAATAGAGTCCCCAATGTCGCTGGGTTTTCACGCATCTCTCATAACTTCCCCTATATCGCCCTGTTTCGCGCTCCTCTCTTACCTTCCCCAATATCACTGTGTTTTCACGCAGCTCTCATACCTTCCCCAAAATCGCTGTGTTTTCGCACACCTCTCATGGCTTCCCGACTATCGCCGTGTATTCATGCACATCTCATACCTTCCCCTAAATCGCTGTGTTTTTGCGCACCTCCCATAGCTTCCCGACTATCACCGTGTATTCATGCACATCTCATACTTCCCCTAAATCGCTGTGTTTTCGCGCACCTCCCATAGCTTCGCCTACATCGCTGTTTTCGTGCACCTCTCATGGCTTCCCCAATATCGCCGTGTTTTCATGCACATCTCTTAGTATCCCATATATCGCTGTGTATTCGCGCACCTGCCATAGCATCCTCTACATCGCTGTGCCTTTGCGCACCTCTCATACCTTCTCCTATGTCGCCCTGTTTTCGCACAGTTCCCATACCGTCCCCTATATCACTGTATTTTTGCACACCTCACATGGCTTCCCCAGTATCGTCGTGTTTTCACGCACATCTCAAAACGTCTCCTATATCTCTGTGTATTCACGCACCTCACATAGCATCCCCTATATCGCTGTACCTTTGCGCATCACTCATACCTTCCCGTATATTGCCCTTTTACCCGCGCACCTCCCATGTCTTCGCCTACATTGCTGTGTTTTTGCGCACCTCTCATACCTTCCCCTATATCGCCCTGTTTTCGCGCACATCCCATAACTTCACCTTTATACTGTGTTATTGCTTACCTCTCATACCTTCCCCTATATCGCCGTGTTTTCGCGCACCTCTCATGTCTTCACCTATATCGCTGTGTTTCCGCTCCTCTCATTACTTCCCCTATATCTCTCTGTGTTCTTGCACATCTGATACAGTTCCCTGTATCAACATGTTTTCGCGCACCTCTCATAATTTCACCTATATTGCCGTGTTCTCGCACACCTCTCATACAATCCCCTATATCGCTGTGTTATTGCTCACCTCTCATAGCTTACCCTATATCGCCGTGTTTTCGCGCAGCTCGCATGTCTTCACCTATATCGCTATGTTTTTGCTCCTATCATTACTTCCCCTATATCGCTGTGTTTTCTCGCACCTCTGATACATTCTCCTGTATTGCCATGCTTTTGCGCACCTCTTACAATTTCCCCTATATCGCCGCGTTCTCGCACACCTCTCATACCTTCCCCTATATCGCTGTCTTTTCACACAACTCTCATAACATCTCCTATATCGCTGTGCTTTTGTGCACCTCTTATACCTTCCCGAATATCGCTGCGTTTTCATGCACATCTCATCACGTCCCCTATAACGCTGTTTATTCACGCACCTCCCATAGCATCCCCTACATCGCTGTGCCTTGCGCACCTCTCATACCTTTCCCTATATCGCTGTCTTTTCGCGCACATTGCATAGATTCACCTTTATCGCTGTGTTATTGCTCACCTCTCATAGCTTCCCCTGTATCGCCGTGTTTTTGCTCACCTCTCATAGATTCCCCTATATCGCCGTGTTTTCGCGCACCTCTCCTGTCTTCCCCTATATCACTGTGTTTTCGCACACATTCCATAGAATCCCCTTTTTTGCTGTGCCTTCGCATACCTGTCATAACTTCATCTATATCACTCTGTTTTCGCGCACCTCCCATTCCTTCACCTATATCGCCCTGTTTTCGCGCACCTCCCATTCCTTCACATATATCGCCCTGTTTTCGCGCACCTCTCATACCTTCCCCTATATCGCTGTTTTCGTGCACCTCTCATACCTTCCCCTATATCGCTGTGTTTTCGCGCACCTCTCATACCTTCACTAATATCGTTGCATTTTAATGCACATCTCATCACGTCCCCTATAACGCTATGTATTCGCGCACCTCCCATAGCATCCCTTGTATTGCTGTGCCTTTGTGCACCTCTCATACCCTCCCCGATATCGCCCTGTTTTCGCGCACCTCCCATATCTTACCCTATATCGCTGTGTTTTCATGCACCTCTCATACCTCCCTCTATATCGCTGTGTTTTCACGCACCTCTCATAATTTCTCCTATATCGCCGTATTTTTGCGCACCTCTCATGGCTTCCCCAATATCGCCGTGTTTTCATGCACATCTCTTAATATCCCATATATCGCTTGTATTCGCGCACCAGCCATAGCATCCTCTACATCGCTGTGCCTTTGCGCACCTCTCATACCTTCTCCTATGTCGCCCTGTTTTCGCACAGCTCCCATACCGTCCCCTATATCGCTGTATTTTTGCACACCTCACATGGCTTCCCCAATATCACCGTGTTTTCACGCACATCTCATAACGTCTCCTATATCTCTGTGTATTCACGCACCTCACATAGCATCCCCTATATCGCAGTGCCTTTGCGCATCACTCATACCTTCCCCTATATTGCCCTGTTTCCCACGCACCTCCCATGGCTTTGCCTACATCGCTGTGTTTTTGCGCACCTCTCATACCTTCCCCTATATCGCCCCGTTTTTGCGCACATCCCATAACTTCACCTTTATCGCTGTGTTATTGCTTACCTCTCATAGCTTCCCCTATATCGCCGTGTTTTCGCGCACCTCTCATTTCTTCACCTATATCGCTGTTTTTCAGCTCCTCTCATTACTTCCCCTATATCGCTCTGTATTCTCGCACTTCTGATACAGTTCCCTGTATCAACGTGTTTTCGTGCACCTCTCATGTCTTCATCTAGATCGCTATGTTTTCGCTCCTCTTAATACTTCCCCTATATCGCTGTGTTTTCTCGCACATCTGATACATTTTGCCATATCGCCGTGTTTTCGCACACCTCTCATAATTTCCCCTATATCACCGTGTTCTCCCACACCTCTCATACCTTCCCCTATATCACTGTATTTTCGCGCACGTCCCATTGCTTCCCCTATATCGTTGTGTTTTCGCGCACCCCTCATCGCTTCCCCTATATCGCCCTGTTTTCGTGCACATCCCATAGCTTCCACTATATTGCCCTGTTTTCGCGCACCTCTCATGTATTCCACTACATAGCTGTGTTTTCTGGCACCCCTGATGCATTCCCCTGTAACGCCAAGTTTTCACGCAACTCTCATACATCCCCCTATATCGCCATGTTTTTATGCACATCTCATACCGTCTCCTATATCACTGTGTTTACGCGCACCTCCCATAGCATCCCCTATAACGCTGTGCCTTCGTGCACCTCTCATACCTTCCCCTATATCGCTGTGTTTTCACGCACCTCTCTTATCTTCTCCTATATCGCTGTGTTTTTGTACACCTCTCATACCTTCCCCTATATCGCTGTGTTTTTGCGCACCTCTCATAGCTTCCCCTATATCGCCCTGTTTTCGTGCACATCCCATAGCTTCCACTATATTGCCCTGTTTTTGCGCACCTCTGATGTATTCCACTACATAGCTGTGTTTTCTAGCACCTCTGATGCATTCCCCTGTAACGCCAAGTTTTCGCGCAACTCTCACACCTCCCCCTATATCACCATGTTTTTATGCACATCTCATACCGTCTCCTATATCGCTGTGTTTTCTCGCACCTCTGATACATTCCCCTGTATCGCCGTGGTTTCGCGCACATCCCATAGGTTCCACTATATTGCCCTGTTTTTGCGCACCTCTCATGTCTTCCCCTATATCACGGTGTTTACGCGCACCTCTCATAGCATCCCCTATATCGCTGTGCATTCGCGCACCTCTCATAACTTCCCCTATATCGCTGTGCATTCGCGCACCTCCCATACCTTCCCTAATATCGCCGTGTTTTCGTGCACCTCTCATACCTCCCACTATATCACAGTGTTTTCACGCACCTCTCATAATTTCTCCTATATCGCCGTATTTTTGCGCACCTCTCATGGCTTCCCCAATATCGCCGCGTTTTCATGCACATCTCTTTACGTCCCATATACCGCTGTGTTTTCGCGCACCTCTCATCGCTTCCCCGATATCGCCCTGTTTTCGTGCACATCCCATAGCTTCCACTATATTGCCCTGTTTTCGCGCACCACTCATGTATTCCACTACATAGCTGTGTTTTCTGGCACCTCTGATGCATTCCCCTGTAACACCAAGTTTTCGCGCAACTCTCATACCTCCCCCTATATCGCCATGTTTTTATGCACATCTCATACCGTCTCCGATATCGCTGTGTTTTCGTGCACCTCCCATGGCATCCCCTATATCGCTGTGCCTTCGTGCACCTCTCATACCTTCCCCTATATCGCTGTGTTTTCACACACCTCTCTTATCTTCTCCTATATCACTGTGTTTTCGCGCACGTCCCATTGCGCCCCTATATCGCTGTGTTTTCGCGCACCTCTCATAGCTTCCCCTATATCGCCCTGTTTTCGTGCACATCCCATAGCTTCCACTATATTGCCCTGTTTTTGCGCACCTCTGATGTATTCCACTACATAGCTGTGTTTTCTAGCACCTCTGATGCGTTCCCCTGTAACGCCAAGTTTTCACGCAACTCTCACACCTCCCCCTATATCACCATGTTTTTATGCACATCTCATACCGTCTCCTATATCGCCGTGGTTTCGTGCACATCCCATAGGTTCCACTATATTGCCCTGTTTTTGCGCACCTCTCATGTCTTCCCCTATATCACGGTGTTTTCGCGCAATTCTCATAGCATCCCCTATATCGCTGTGCATTCGCACACCTCTCATAACTTCCCCTATATCGCCCTGCTTTCGCGCACCTCCCATACCTTCCCTAATATCGCCGTGTTTTCGTGCACCTTTCATACCTCCCCCTATATCACAGTGTTTTCACGCACCTCTCATAATTTCTCCTATATCGCCGTATTTTTGCACACCACTCATGGCTTCCCCAATATCGCCGCGTTTTCATGCACATCTCTTAACGTCCCATATATCGCTGTGTATTAGCGCAACTGCCATAGCATCCCCTATATCGCTGTGCCTTTGCGCATCTCTCATACCTTCTCCTATGTCGCCCTGTTTTCGCACAGCTCCCATACCGTCCCCTATATCGCTGTATTTTTGCACACCTCACATGGCTTCCCCAATATCACCGTGTTTTCACGCACATCTCATAACGTCTCCTACATCTCTGTGTATTCACGCACCTCCCATTGCATCCTCTATATCGCTGTGCCTTCGCGCATCGCTCATACCTTCCCCTATATCGCCCTGTTTCCCGTGCACCTCCCATGGCTTCGCCTACATCGCTGTGTTTTTGCACACCTCTCATACCTTCCCCTATATCGCCGTGTTTTCGCGCACCTCTCATAATTTCACCTATATCGCCGTGTTCTCGCACACCTCTCATATCTTACCCTATATCACTGTGTTTTCGCGCACGTCCAATAGCGTCCCCTATATCGCTCTGTTTTCACGCACCTCTCATGTCTTCCCCTATATCACTGTGTTTTCGTGCATCTCCCATACCATCCCCTATATTGCTGTGTTTCGCACACGTCTCATACCTTTCCCTATATCGCTCTGTTTTCGAGCACCTCCCATACCTTCGCCTATATCGCTGTGTTTTCGTGTACCTCTCATACCTCCCCTTATATCGCAGTGTTTTCACGCACCTCTCATAACTTCCCCTGTATTGCTGTATTTTTGCGCACCTCTCATATTTTCCCCTATATTGCCGTGTTTTTATACACATCTCATAACGTCCCCTATATCGCTGTGTATTCGCGCACATCCCATAGCATCCCTTATAATGCTGTGCCTTCGCGCACCTCTCATACCTTCCCCTATATCGCCCCGTTTTCGCGCACCTTCCATATCTTCTCCTATATTGCTGTGTTTTCATGCACCTCTCATACCTCCCCTATATCGCTGTGTTTTCACACACCTCTCATACCTTCCCCTATATCGCTGTGTTTTCACACACCTCTCATAACTTCTCCTACATCGCTGTGTTTTTGTGCACCTCTCATATCTACCATAATATTGCTGAGTTTTCATGCACATCTGATCACGTCCCCTATATCGCTGTATATTCACGCACCTCCCATAGCATCCCCTATATCGCTGTGCCTTGCGCACCTCTCATATCTTCCCCTGTATCGCCGTGTTTTTGCTCACCTCTCATAGCTTCCCCTATATCGCATGTTTTCGCACACCTCTCATGTCTTCACCTAGATTGCTATGTTTTCGATCCTCTCAATACTTCCCCTATATCGCTGTGTTTTCTCGCACATCTGATACATTCTCCTGTATTGCCATGTTTTCGCGCACCTCTTACAATTTCCCCTATATCGCCATGTTCTCGCACAGCTCTCATACCTTCCCCATATCACTATTTTTTTGCGCATGTCCCATAGCGTCCCCTATATCGCAGTGTTTTCTCGCACCTCTGATACATTCCCCTGTATCGCCGTGGTTTCGCGCACATCCCATACGTTCCACTATATTGCCCTGTTTTTGCATACCACTCATGTCTTCCCCTATATTTCGGTGCTTTCGCGCACCTCTCATAGCATCCCCTATATCGCTGTGCCTTCGCGCACCTCTCATAACTTCCACTATATTGCCCTGTTTTCGTGCACCTCCCATACCTTCCCCAACATCGCTGTGTTTTCGTGCACCTCTCATACCTTCCCTGATATCGCTCTGTTTTCAAGCACCTCTCATAACTTCTCCTATATCTCTGTATTTTTGCGCAGCTCTTATACCTTCCTCTCTATTGCCGTGTTTTCATGCACATCTCATAACCTCCCCTATATCGCTGTGTATTCGTGCACCTCCCATAGCATTCCTTATATTGCTGTGCCTTAGCGCACCTCTCATACCTTCCCCTATATCGCCCTGTTTTGCGCACCTTCCATACCTTCTCTATATCGCTGTGTTTTCTCACACCTCTCATAACTTTTCCTATGTCGCTGTGCTTTTGTGCACCTCTCAGACCTTCCCTAATATCACTGCGTTTTCATGCACATCTCATCACGTCCCCTATATCGCTGTGTTTTCGTGCACATCCCATAGATTCACTGGTATCGCTGCGTTTTCACGCACCTCTCATAAATTCTCCTATATTGCTCTATTTTTGCGCACCTCTCATAACTTTCCGTCTATCGCCGTGTTGTTATGCACATCTCATAACGTCCTCTATATTGCTGTGTATTCGCGCACCTCCCATGGCATCCCTTATATCGCTGTGCCTTCGCGCACCTCTCATACCTTCCCAAATATCGCCCTGTTATCGCGCACCTCCCATTCCTTCCCCTATATTGCTGTGTTTTCGTGCATTGTCATACCTTCCCCTATATCGCTGTGTTTTCACACACTTCTCATAGCTTCTCCTATATCGCTGTGTTTTCGTGCACCTTTCATACCTTCCCTTATATCGCTGTGTTTTCACACACCTCTCATACCTTCTCCTAAATCACTGTGTTTTTGTGCACCTCTCATACCTTCCCTAATATCGCTGAGTTTTCATGCACATCTCATCACGTGCCCTATATCACTGTGTATTCGTGCTCCTCGAATAGTATCCCCTATATCGCTGTGCCTTGCGCACCTCTCATATCTTCCCCTATATCGCTGTCTTTTCGCGCACATTCCATAGATTCTCCTCTATCGCTGTGTTATTGCTTACCTCTCATAGCTTCCCCTGTATTGCCGTGTTTTTGCTCACCTCACATGTCTTCACCTAGATCGCTATGTTTTCGCTCCTCTCAATACTTCCCCTATATCGCTGAGTTTTCTCGCACAATAGATACATTCTCCCGTATCGCCGTGTTTTTGCACACCTCTCATAATTTCCCCGAAATCGCCATGTTCTCGCACGCCTCTCATACCTTCCCCTATATCACTGTGTTTTCGCACACGTCCCATAGCGTCCCCCATATTGCCGTGTTTTCGCGCACCTCTCATACCTTCCCCTATATCGCCCTGTTTTCGCGCACTTACCATACCTTCCACTATATTGTCCTGTTTTCGCGCACCTCTCATGTCTTCCACTACATCGCTGTGTTTTCTGGCACCTCTGATGCATTCCCCTGTAACGCCAAGTTTTTGAGCACCTCTCATACTTTCCCCTATATCGCCGTGTTTACGCGCACCTCTCATACCTCCTCCTATATCGCCATGTTTTTATGCACATCTCATACCGTCTCCTATATCGCTGTGTTTTCGCGCACCTCCCATAGCATCCCCTATATCGCTGTGCCTTCGTTCACCTCTCATACCTTCCCTTATATCGCCCAGTTTTCGCGCACCTCCTATACCTTCCCTTATATCGCCCTTCCCCTATATTGCCCTGTTTTCACGCACCTCCTATACCTTCCCTTATATCGCTGCGTTTTCGTGTACCTCTCATACCTCCCCCTATATCGTTGTGTTTACACGCACCTCTCATAACTTCTCCTATATTTCTGTATTTTTGCGCACCTCTCATAACTTCCCCTATATCGCCGTGATTTTATGCACATCTCATAACGTCCCCTATATCGCTGTGTATTCGTGCACCTCCCATACCTTCCCTAATACCTTTGCGTTTTCATGCACATCTCATCACGTCCCCTATATCACTGTGTATTCGCGCACATCCCATAGTATTCCCTCTATCGCTGTGCCTTGCGCACCTCTCATAGCTTCCCCTATATCGCTGTTTTTTCGCGCACCTCTCTTAACTTCTCCTATATCGCTGTGTTTTTGCACACCTCTCATACCTTCCCCTATATCGCTGTGTTTTCAGGCACCTCTCATGGCTTCCCCAATATCGCCGTGTATTCATGCACATCTCATACCGTCCCCTGTATCGCTGTGTTTTCGCGCACCTCCCATAGCTTCGCCTACATCGCTGTTATCGCGCACATCCCATAGCTTCACCTTGATCGCTGTGTTATTGCTCACCTCTCATAGCTTACCCTATATCGCCGTGTTTTTGCGCACCTCGCATGTCTTCACCTATATCGCTATATTTTCGCTCCTATCATTACTTCCCCTATATCGGTGTTTTCTCGCACCTCTGATACATTCTCCTGTATTGCCATGTTTTCGCGCACCTCTTACAATTTCCCCTATATCGCCGTGTTCTCGCACACCTCTCATACCTTCCCCATATCACTGTTTATTTGCGCATGTCCCATAGCGTCCCTTATATCGCTGTGTTTTCTCGCACCTCTGATATATTCCCCTGTATCGCTGTGCTTTCGCGCACATCCCATACCTTCCACTATATTGCCCTGCTTTCGCGCACCTCTCATGTCTTCCACTACATCAATGTGTTCTCTGGCACCTCTGATGCATTCCCCTGTAACGCCAAGTTTTCGCGCACCTCTCATACTTTCCCCTATATCGCCGTTTTTACGCGCACCTCTCATACCTGCCCCTATATCGCCATGTTTTTATGCACATCTCATACCGTCTCCTATATCGCTGTGTTTTTGCGCACCTCCCATAGCATCCCCTATATCTCTGTGCCTTCGTGCACCTCTGATACCTTGCCCTATATCGCCCTGTTTTCGCACACCTCCTATACCATCCCTTATATCACTGCGTTTTCGTGCACCTTTCATACCTTCCCCTATATCGCTGTGTTTTCGCACACATCTCATAACTTCCTCTATATCGCTGTGTTTTTGTGCACCTCTTATACCTTCACTAATATCACTGCGTTTTCATGCACATCTTATCACGTCCCCTATATCGCTGTGTATTCACGCACCTCTCATAACTTCTTCTATATCGCTGTCTTTTCGCGCACATCCCATATATTCACCTTTATCGCTGTGTTATTGCTCACCTCTCATAGCTTCCCCTGTATCGCCGTGTTTTTGGGCCCCACTGGTAACTTCCCCTATATCTCTGTGTTTTCACACACCTCTCATAACTTCTCCTATATCGCAGTGTTTTTGTGCACCTATCATACCTTCCCTAATATCGCTGCGTTTTCATGCACATCTTATCACGTCCCCTATATCGCTGTATATTCACGCACCTCCCATAGCATCCCTTATGTCGCTGTGCCTTCGTGCACCTCTCATACCTTCCCCTATATTGCCCTGTTTTCGCGCACCTCCTATACCTTCCCTTATATCGCTGCGTGTTCGTGCACCTCTCATACCTTCCCCTATATTGCCCTGCTTTCACGCACCTCCAATACCATCCCTTATATCACTGCATTTTCGTGCACCTTTCATACCTTCCCCTATATCGCTGTGTTTTCGCACACATCTCATAACTTCCCCTATATCACTGTGTTTTTGTGCACCTCTTATACCTTCCCTAATATCACTGCGTTTTCATGCACATCTTATCACGTCCCCTATATCGCTGTGTATTCACGCACCTCTCATAACTTCCCCTATATCGCTGTCTTTTCACGCACATCCCATAGATTCACCTTTATCGCTTTGTTATTGCTCACCTCTCATAGCTTACCCTGTATCGCCGTGTTTTTGCTCACCTCTCATAGCTTCCCCTATATCACCGTGTTTTCGCGCACCTCTCCTGTCTTCCACTATGTGACTGTGTGTTCGCGCACCTTCCATAGCATCCACTATATTGCTGTGCCTTTGCATAACTCTCATAACTTCATCTATATCACCCAGTTTTCGAGCACCTTCCATACCTTCCCCTATATCGCTGTGTTTTTGTGCACCTCTCATACCTCCCCCTATATCGCTGTGCCTTGCGCACCTCTCATGCCTTCCCCTATATCGCTGTCTTTTCGCGCACATCCCATAGATTCACTTTTATCGCTGTGTTATTGCTCACCTCTCATAGCTTCCCCTGTATCGCCGTGTTTTTGGGCACCACTGGTAACTTCCCCTATATCGCCGTGTTGTTATGTGCATCTCATAAAGTCCCCTATATCGCCGTGTATTCGCGCACCTCCAATAGCATCCCCTATATCGCTGTGTATTCGCGCACCTCCCATAGCATCCACTATAATGCGTTGTGTCTTCGCGCACCTCCCATTCCTTCACCTATATCGCCCTATTTTCGCGCACCTCCCATTACTTCACCTATATCGCTCTTTCCGTGCACCTCTCATACCTTCCCCTATATCTCTGTGTTTTCACACACCTCTCATAACTTCTATATCGCAGTGTTTTTGTGCACCTATCAAACCTTCCCTAATATCGCTGCATTTTCATGCACATCTTATCACGTCCCCTATATCGCTGTATATTCACGCACCTCCCATAGCATCCCTTATGTCGCTGTGCCTTCGTGCACCTCTCATACCTTCCCCTATATTGACCTGTTTTCGCGCACCTCCTATACCTTCCCTTATATCGCTGCGTGTTCGTGCACCTCTCATACCTTCCCCTATATTGCCCTGTTTTCACGCACCTCCTATAGCTTCCCTTATATCGCTGCGTTTTCGTGTACCTCTCATACCTCCCCCTATATCGTTGTGTTTTCACGCACCTCTCATAACTTCTCCTATATTTCTGTATATTTGCGCACCTCTCATAACTTCCACTATATCGCCGTGATTTTATGCACATCTCATAATGTCCCCTATATCGCTGTTTATTCGTGCACCTCCCATACCTTCCCTAATACCTTTGCGTTTTCATGCACATCTCATCACGTCCCCTATATCACTGTATATTCGCGCATATCCCATAGTATTCCCTATATCGCTGTGCCTTGCGCACCTCTCATAGCTTCCCCTATATCGCTGTGTTTTCAGGCACCTCTCATGGCTTCCCCAATATCGCCCTGTATTCATGCACATCTCATACCGTCCCCTATATCGCTGTGTTTTCGCGCACCTCCCATAGCTTCGCCTACATCGCTGTTTTCGCGCACATCCCATAGCTTCACCTTGATCGCTGTGTTATTGCTCACCTCTCATAGCTTACCCTATATCGCCGTGTTTTCGCGCAGCTCACAGGTCTTCACCTATATCGCTATGTTTTTGCTACTATCATTACTTCCCCTATATCGCTGTGTTTTCTCGCACCTCTGATATATTCTCCTGTATTGCCATGCTTTTGCGCACCTATTACAATTTCCCCTATATTGCCGCGTTCTCGCACACCTCTCATACCTTCCCCTATATCGCTGTCTTTTCAAACAACTCTCATAACATCTCCTATATCGCTGTGCTTTTGTGCACCTCTCATACCTTCCCTAATATCGCTGCGTTTTCATGCACATCTCATCACGTCCCCTATAACGCTGTGTATTCGCGCACCTCCCATAGCATCCCCTATATCGCTGTGCCTTGCGCACCTCTCATACCTTTCCCTATATCGCTGTCTTTTCGCGCACATCGCATCAATTCACCTTTATTGCTGTGTTATTGCTCACCTCTCATAGCTTCCCCTGTATCGCCGTGTTTTTGCTCACCTCTCATAGATTCCCCTATATCGCCGTGTTTTCGCGCACCTCTCCTGTCTTCCCCTATATCACTGTGTTTTCGCGCACATTCCATAGAATCCCCTGTATTGCTGTGCCTTCGCGCACCTCTCATAACTTCATCTATATCGCCGTTTTCGCGCACCTCCCATTCCTTCACCTATATCGCCCTGTTTTCGCGCACCTCCCATTCCTTCCCCTATATCACTGTTTTCGTGCAGCTCTCATACCTTCCCCTATATCGCTGTGTTTTCGCACACCTCTCATACCTTCAATAATATCGTTGCATTTTCATGCACATCTCATCACGTCCCCTATATCGCTATGTATTCACGCACCTCCCATAGCTTCCCCTGTATCGCCATGTTTTTGCTCACCTCCCATACTTTCCCGATATCGCTGTGTTTTCGTACTCCTCTCATACCTTCCCCTAAATCGCTGTGTTTTCACACACCTCTCTTAACTTCCCCTATATCGCCCTGTTTTCGCACTCCTCTCATGCATTCCCGTATATCGCTGTGTTTTTGCACACCTCTCATACCTTCCCCAATATCACCGTGTTTTCATGCACATCTCATAATGTCCCCAATGTCGCTGGGTTTTCACGCAGCTCTCATACCTTCCCCTATATCGATGTATTTTTGCGCACATCTCATAACTTCCCCTATATCACTGTGCTTTCGCGCACCTCCCATAGCTTCGCCTACATCGCTGTTTTCACACACATCCCTTAGCTTCACCTTGATCGCTGTGTTATTGCTCACCTCTCATAGCTTACCCTATATCGCCGTGTTGTTATGCACATCTCATAACGTCCTCTATATGGCTGTGTATTCGCGCACCTCCCATAGCATCCCTTATATTGCTGTGCCTTCGCGCACCTCCCATACCTTCTTAAATATCGTCCTGTTTTCGCGCACCTCCCATTCCTTCACCTATATCGCTGTTTTCGTGCACCTCTCATACCTTCCCCTAAATTGCTGTGCCTTCGCGCACCTCTCATACCTTCCCCTATATCGCCGTGCTTTCATGCACATCTCATAACGTCCCCTATATCGCTAGGTTTTCACTCACCTCTCATAACTTCCCCTATATCACCCTGTTTTTGCACTCCTCTCATACCTTCCCTTATAAAAATGTGTTTTCACGCTGCTCTCATACCTTCCCCTATATCGCTGTGTTTTCGCACACCTCTCATGGCTTCCCGACTATCGCCGTGTACTCATGCACATCTCATAGCTTTCCCTATATCGCTGTGTTTTCGCGCACCTCTCATACCTTCCCCTATATCGATGTATTTTTGCGCACATCTCATAACGTCCCCTTTTTCGCTGTGTATTCGCGTACCTCCCATACCATCCCCTATATCACTGTGCCTTCGCGCACCTCTCATGCATTCCTGTATATCGCAGTGTTTTTGCACACCTCGCATACCTTCCCCAATATCACCGTGTTTTCATGTACATCTCATAACGTCCCCAATGTCGCTGGGTTTTCACGCATCTCTCATAACTTCCCCTATATCGCCCTGTTTCGCGCTCCTCTCTGACCTTCCCCAATATCACTGTGCTTTCACGCAGCTCTCATACCTTCCCCAAAATCGCTGTGTTTTCGCACACCTCTCATGGCTTCCCGACTATCGCCGTGTATTCATGCACATCTCATACCTTCCCCTAAATCGCTGTGTTTTCGCGCACCTCCCATTGCTTCGCCTACATCGCTGTTTTCGTGCACCTCTCATGGCTTCCCCAATATCGCCGTGTTTTCATGCACATCTCTTAATATCCCATATATTGCTGTGTATTCGTGCACCTGCCATAGCATCCTCTACATCGCTGTGCCTTTGCGCACCTCTCATACCTTCTCCTATGTCGCCCTGTTTTCGCACAGTTCCCATACCGTCCCCTATATCACTGTATTTTTGCACACCTCACATGGCTTCCCCAATATCACCGTGTTTTCACGCACATCTCATAACGTCTCCTATATCTCTGTGTATTCACGCACCTCACATAGCATCCCCTATATCGCTGTACCTTTGCGCATCACTCATACCTTCCCCTATATTGCCCTTTTTCCCGTGCAGCTCCCATGGCTTTGCCTACATCGCTGTGTTTTTGCGCACGTCTCATACCTTCCCCTATATCGCCCTGTTTTCGCGCACATCCCATAACTTCACCTTTATCGCTGTGTTATTTCTTTCCTCTCATACCTTCCCCTATATCGCCCTGTTTTCGCGCACATCCCATAACTTCACCTTTATCGCTGTGTTATTGCTTACCTCTCATACCTTCCCCTATATCGCCCTGTTTTCGCGCACATCCCATAACTTCACCGTTATCGCTGTGTTATTGCTTACCTCTCATACCTTCCCCTATATCGCTGTATTTTCGCGCACCTCTCACGTCTTCACTTATATCGCTGTGTTTCCGCTCCTCTCATTACTTCCCCTATATCCCTCTGTGTTCTTGTACATCTGATACAGTTCCCTGTATCAACATGTTTTCGCGCACCTCTCATAATTTCACCTATATTGCCGTGTTCTCGCACACCTCTCATATCTTCCCCTATATCACTGTGTTTTCGCGCACGTCCAATAGCGTCCCCTATATCGCTGTGTTTTCACGCACCTCTCAGGTCTTCCCCTATATCGCTGTGTATTCGTGCATCTCCCATAGCATCCCTTATATCGCTGTGCCTTCGTGCAACTCTCATACCTTCCCCTATATCGCCCTGTTTTCGCGCACTTCCGATTCCTTCCCCTATATCGCTGTGTTTTCGTGCACCTTTCATACCTTCCCCTATATCGCTGTGTTTTCACACACCTCTCATTACTTCTCCTATATCACTGAGTTTTTGTGCACCTCTCATACCTTCCCTAATATCGCTGAGTATTCATACACCTCTCATAATTTCCCCAATATCGCTGAGTATTCGCGCACCTCTCATAGCATCCCCTATATCGCTGTGCCTTGCGCACCTCTCATAGCTTCCCCTATATCGCTGTGCCTTGCGCACCTCTCATAGCTTCCCCTGTATCGCCGTGTTTTTGCTCACCTCTCATGTCTTCACCTAGATCGCTATGTTTTCGCTCCTCTCAATACTTCCCCTATATGGCTGTGTTTTCATGCACATCTCATAACGTCCCCTATATCGCTGTGTATTCGTGCACCTCCGATTCCTTCCCGTATATATCTCTGTGTTTTCGTGCACCTTTCATACCTTCCCCTATATCGCTGTGTTTTCGCACACCTCTCATAACTTCTCCTATATCGCTGTGTTTTTGTGCACCTCTCATACCTTCCCCAATATCGCTGCGTTTTCATGCACATCTCATCACGTCCCCTATATCGCTGTGTATTCGCGCACCTCTCATAACATCCCCTATATCGCTGTGAGTTGCGCACCTCTCATAGATTCCCCTATATCGCTGTCTTTTCGCGCACATCCCATAGATTCACCTTTATCCCTGTGTTATTGCTCACCTCTCATAGGTTCCCCTGTATCGCCGTGTTTTTGCTCACCTCTCATAGCTTCCCCTATATCTCCGTGTTTTCGCGCACCTCTCATGTCTTCACCTAGATCGCTATGTTTTCGCTCCTCTCAATACTTCCCCTATATCGCTGTGTTTTCTCGCACATCTGATACATTTTGCCGTATCGCCGTGTTTTCGCACACCTCTCATAATTTCCCCTATATCACCGTGTTCTCGCACACCTCTCATACCTTCCCCTATATCGCTATGTATTCGCACACCTCCCATACCTTCCCCTATATCACTGTGCCTTCGCGCTCCTCTCATGCATTTCCGTATACCGCTGTGTTTTTGCACACCTCTCATACCTTCCCCAATATCACCGTGGTTTCATGCACATCGCATAACGTCCCCAATGTCGCTGGGTTTTCACGCACCTCTCATAACCTTTCCTATATCACCCTTTTTTCGCGCTCCTCTCATACCATCCCCTATATCGCTGTGTTTTCGCACACCACTCATGGCTTCCCGACTATCGCCGTGTATTGATGCACATCTCATACCTTCCCCTATATCGCTGTGCTTTCGCGCACCTCCCAAAGCTTCGCCTACATCGCTGTTTTCGCGCACCTGTCAGACCTTCCCCTATAGCGATGCATTTTTGCGCATATCTCATATCTTCCCCTATATTGATGTGTTTTCATGCACATCTCATAACATCCCCTATATCGCTGTGTATTTGCGCACTGCCCATAGAATATCCTATATCACTGTGCCTTCGGGCACCTCTCATGCATTCCTCTATATCGCCTTGTTTTCGCGCACCTCCCATACCTTCCCCAATATCGCTGTGTTTTCATGCTCCTCTCCTACCTTCCCCTATATTGCTGTGTTTTCACGCCCCTCTCTTAACTTCTCCTATATCGCTGTGTTTTTGCACACCTCTCATACCTTCCCCTATATCGTTGTGTTTTCAGGCACCTCTCATGGCTTCCCCAATATCGCCGTGTATTCATGCACATCTCATACCGTCCCCTATATCGTTGTGTTTTCGCGCACCTCCCATAGCTTCGCCTACATCGCTGTTTTCGCGCACATCCCATAGCTTCACCTTGATCGCTGTGTTATTGCTCACCTCCCATAGCTTACCCTATATCGCCGTGTTTTCGCGCACCTCGCATGTCTTCACCTATATCGCTATGTTTTTGCTCCAATCATTACTTCCCCTATATCGCTGTGTTTTCTCGCACAATAGATACATTCTCCTGCATTGCCATGCTTTTACGCACCTCTTACAATTTTCCCTATATCGCCGTGTTCTCGCACACCTCTCATACCTTCACCTATATCACTGTTTTTTTGCGCATGTCCCATAGCGTCCCCTATATCGCTGTGTTTTCTCGCGCATCTGATACATTCCCCTGTATCGCTGTGTATTCGCGCACCTCCCATAGCATCCCTTGTATTGCTGTGCCTTTGTGCACCTCTCATACCCTCCCCTATATCGCCCCGTTTTCGCGCACCTTCCATACCTTACCCTATATCGCTGTGTTTTCATGCACCTCTCATACCTCCCTCTATATCGCTGTGTTTTCACGCACCTCTCATAATTTCTCCTATATCGCCGCATTTTTGCGCACCTCACATGGCTTCCCCAATATCACCGTGTTTTCATGCACATCTCATAACGTCTCCTATATCTCTGTGTATTCACGCACCTCACATAGCATCCCCTATATCGCAGTGCCTTTGCGCATCACTCATACATTCCCCTATATTGCCCTGTTTACCGCGCACCTCCCATGGCTTTGCCTACATCGCTGTGTTTTTGCGCACCTCTCATACCTTCCCCTATATCGCCCTGTTTTCCCGCACATCCCATAACTTCACCTTTATCGCTGTGTTATTGCTTACCTCTCATAGCTTCCCCTATATCGCCGTGTTTACGCGCACCTCTCATGTCTTCACCTATATCGCTGTGTTTCCGCTCCTCTCATTACTTCCCCTATATCTCTCTGTGTTCTTGCACATCTGATACAGTTCCCTGTATCAACGTGTTTTCGCGCACCTCTCATAATTTCACCTATATTGCCGTGTTCTCGCACACCTCTCATATCTTCCCCTATATCACTGTGTTTTCGCGCACGTCCAATAGCGTCCCCTATATCGCTGTGTTTTCACGCGTCTCTCATGTCTTCCCCTATATCGCTGTGTATTCGCGCACCACCCATAGCATCCCCCATATCGCTGTGCCTTCGCGCACCTCTCATAACTTCCCCTATGTCGCCCTGTTTTCGCACACCTCCCATACCTTCCCCTATATCGCTGTGTTTTCGCACACGTCTCATGGCTTCCCCAATATCGCCGTGTTTTCATGCACATCTCATAACGTCTCCTATATCTCTGTGTATTCACGCACCTCCCATAGCATCCCCTATATAGCTCTGCCTTCGTGCATCGCTCATACCTTCCCCTATATTACCCTGTTTCCCGTGCACCTCCCATGGCTTCGCCTACATCGCTGTGTTTTTGTGCACCTCTCATACCTTCCCCTATATCGCCGTGTTTTCGCGCACCTCTCATTTCTTCACCTATATGGCTGTGTTTCAGCTCCTCTCATTACTTCCCCTATATCGCTCTGTATTCTCGCACTTCTGATACAGTTCCCTGTATCAACCTGTTTTCGCGCACCTCTCATGTCTTCACCTAGATCGCTATGTTTTCGCTCCTGTTAATACTTCCCCTATATCGCTGTGTTTTCTCGCACATCTGATACATTTTGCCGTATCGCCGTGTTTTCGCACACCTCTCATAATTTCCCCTATATCACCGTGTTCTCGCACACCTCACATACCTTCCCCTATATCACTGTGTTTTCGCGCACGTCCCATTGCTTCCCCTATATCGTTGTGCTTTCGCGCACCTCTCATGCATTCCACTACATAGCTGTGTTTTCTGGCACCTCTGATGCATTCCCCTGTAACGCCAAGTTTTCGCGCAACTCTCATACCAACCCCTATATCGCCATGTTTTTATGCACATCTCATACCGTCTCCTATATCGCTGTGTTTACGCGCACCTCCCATAGCATCCCCTATAACGCTGTGCCTTCGTGCACCTCTCATACCTTCCCCTATATCGCTGTGTTTTCACGCACCTCTCTTATCTTCTCCTATATCACTTTTTTTTTGTACACCTCTCATACCTTCCCCTATATCACTGTGTTTTCGTGCGCCTCCCATAGCATCCCCTATATCGCTGTGCCTTCGTGCACATCTCATACCTTCCCCTATATCGCTGTGTTTTCACACACCTCTCTTAACTTCTCCAATATCACTGTGTTTTCGTGCACATCCCATAGCTTCCACTATATTGCCCTGTTTTTGCGCACCTCTGATGTATTCCACTACATAGCTGTGTATTCTAGCACCTCTGATGCATTCCCCTGTAACGCCAAGTTTTCGCGCAACTCTCACACCTCCCCCTATATCACCATGTTTTTATGCACATCTCATACCGTCTCCTATATCGCTGTGTTTTCGCGTACCTCCCATAGCATCCCCTATATCGCTGTGTTTTCTCGCACCTCTGATATATTCCCCTGTATCGCCGTGGTTTCGCGCACATCCCATAGGTTCCACTATATTGCCCTGTTTTTGCGCACCTCTCATGTCTTCCCCTATATCACGGTGTTTTCGCGCACCTCTCATAGCATCCCCTATATCGCTGTGCATTCGCGCACCTCTCATAACTTCCCCTATATCGCCCTGCTTTCGCGCACCTCCCATACCTTCCCTAATATCGCCGTGTTTTCGTGCACCTCTCATACCTCCCCCTATATCACAGTGTTTTCACGCACCTCTCATAATTTCTCCTATATCGCCTTTTTTTTGCGCACCACTCATGGCTTCCCCAATATCGCCGCGTTTTCATGCACATCTCTTTACGTCCCATATACCGCTGTGTTTTCGCGCACCTCTCATCGCTTCCCCTATATCGCCCTGTTTTTGTGCACATCCCATAGCTTCCACTACATTGCCCTGTTTTCGCGCACCTCTCATGTATTCCACTACATAGCTGTGTTTTCTGGCACCTCTGATGCATTCCCCTGTAACGCCAAGTTTTCGCGCAACTCTCATACCTCCCCCTATATCGCCATGTTTTTATGCACATCTCATACCGTCTCCGATATCGCTGTGTTTTCGTGCACCTCCCATAGCATCCCCTATATCGCTGTGCCTTCGTGCACCTCTCATACCTTCCCCTATATCGCTGTGTTTTCACACACCTCTCTTAACTTCTCCTATATCACTGTGTTTTCGCGCACGTACCATTGCGTCCCCTATATCGCTGTGTTTTCGCGCACCTTTCATTGCTTCCCCTATATCGCTGTGTTTTCGCGCACCTCCCATAGCATCCCCTATATCGCTGTGTTTTCTCGCACCTCTGATACATTCCCCTGTATCGCCGTGGTTTCGCGCACATCCCATAGGTTCCACTCTATTGCCCTGTTTTTGCGCACCTCTCATGTCTTCCCCTATATCACGGTGTTTTCGCGCACCTCTCATATCTTCCCCTATATCGCTGTGTTTTCATGCACCTCTCATACCTCCCCTATATCGCTGTGTTTTCACACACCTCTCATACCTTCCCCTATATCGCTGTGTTTTCACACACCTCTCATAACTTCTCCTACATCGCTCTGTTTTCAAGCACCTCTCATAACTTCTCCCAATCTCTGTATTTTTGCGCACCTCTCATACCTTCCCCTATATCTCCGTGTTTTCAATCACATCTCATAACGTCCCCTATATCACTGTGTATTCGTGCACCTCCCATAGCATTCCTTATATTGCTGTGCCTTAGCGCACCTCTCATACCTTCCCTATATCGCCCTGTTTTGCACACCTTCCATACCTTCCTCTATATCGCTGTGTTTTCGCACACCTCTCATAACTTCTCCTATATCGCTGTGCTTTTGTGCACCTCTCAGACCTTCCCTAATATCACTGCGTTTTCATGCACATCTCATCACGTCCCCTATATCGCTGTGTTTTCGTGCACCTCTCATACCTTCCCCTATATCGCTGTCTTTTCGCGCACATCCCATAGATTCAATGGTATCGCTGCGTTTTCACGCACCTCTCATAAATTCTCCTATATTGCTGTATTTTTGCTCACCTCTCATAACTTACCGTCTATCGCCGTTTTGTTATGCACATCTCATAACGTCCTCTATATTGCTGTGTATTCGCGCACCTCCCATGACATCCCTTATATCGCTGTGCTTTCGCGCACCTCTCATACCTTCCCAAATATCGCCCTGTTATCGCGCACCTCCCATTCCTTCCCCTATATCGCTGTGTTTTCGTGCATTGTCATACCTTCCCCTATATCGCTGTGTTTTCACACACTTCTCATAGCTTCTCCTATATCGCTGTGTTTTCGTGCACCTTTCATACCTTCCCTTATATCGCTGTGTTTTCACACACCTCTCATACCCTCTCCTATGTCACTGTGTTTTCGTGCAGCTCACATGTCTTAACCTATATCGCTATGTTTTCGCTCCTATCATTACTTCCCCTATATCGCTGTGTTTTCTCGCACATCTGATACATTTTGCCGTATCGCCGTGTTTTCGCACACCTCTCATAATTTCCCCTATATCACCGTGTTCTCGCACACCTCACATACCTTCCCCTATATCACTGTGTTTTCGCGCACGTCCCATTGCTTCCCCTATATCGTTGTGTTTTCGCGCACCTCTCATGCATTCCACTACATAGCAGTGTTTTCTGGCACCTCTGATGCATTCCCCTGTAACGCCAAGTTTTCGCGCAACTCTCATACCAACCCCTATATCGCCATGTTTTTATGCACATCTCATACCGTCTCCTATATCGCCCTGTTTTCGCGCACCTCCCATTCCTTCACATATATCGCCCTGTTTTCGCGCACCTCTCATACCTTCCCCTATATCGCTGTGTTTTCGCGCACCTCTCATACCTTCACTAATATCGTTGCATTTTCATGCACATCTCATCACGTCCCCTATATCGCTATGTATTCACGCACCTCCCATAGCTTCCCCTGTATCGCCATGTTTTTGCTCACCTCTCATAGCTTCCCCTATATCGCCCTGTTTTCGCGCACCTCCCATACTTTCCCGATATCGCTGTGTTTTCGTACTCCTCTCATACCTTCCCCTAAATCGCTGTGTTTTCACACACCTCTCTTAACTTCCCCTATATCGCCCTGTTTTCGCACTCCTCTCATGCATTCCCGTATATCGCTGTGTTTTTGCACACCTCTCATACCTTCCCCAATATCACCGTGTTTTCATGCACATCTCATAACGTCCCCAATGTCGCTGGGTTTTCACGCACCTCTCATAACTTCCCCTATATCGATGTATTTTTGCGCACATCTCATAACTTCCCCTATATCACTGTGCTTTCACGCACCTCCCATAGCTTCGCCTACATCGCTGTTTTCACGCACATCCCTTAGCTTCACCTTGATCGCTGTGTTATTGCTCACCTCTCATAGCTTACCCTATATCGCCGTGTTTTCATGCACATCTCATAACGTCCCCAATGTCGCTGGGTTTTCACGCACCTCTCATAACTTCCCCTATATCGATGTATTTTTGCGCACATCTCATAACTTCCCCTATATCACTGTGCTTTCGCGCACCTCCCATAGCTTCGCCTACATCGCTATTTTCACGCACATCCCTTAGCTTCACCTTGATCGCTGTGTTATTGCTCACCTCTCATAGCTTACCCTATATCGCCGTGTTGTTATGCACATCTCATAACGTCCTCTATATGGCTGTGTATTCGCGCACCTCCCATAGCATCCCTTATATCACTGTGCCTTCGCGCACCTCTCATACCTTCTTAAATATCGTCCTGTTTTCGCGCACCTCCCATTCCTTCACCTATATCGCTGTTTTCGTGCACCTCTCATACCTTCTCCCATATCGCTGTGCCTTCGAGCACCTCTTATACCCTCCCCTATATCGCCGTGTTTTCATGCACATCTCATAACGTCCCCTATATCACTAGGTTTTCACGCACCTCTCATAACTTCCCCTATATCACCCTGTTTTTGCACTCCTCTCATACCTTCCCCTATAAAAATGTGTTTTCACGCTGCTCTCATACCTTCCCCTATATCGCTGTGTTTTCGCACACCTCTCATGGCTTCCCAACTATCGCCGTGTACTCATGCACATCTCATAGCTTTCCCTATATCGCTGTGATTTCGCGCACCTCTCATACCTTCCCCTATATCGATGTATTTTTGCGCACATCTCATAACGTCCCCTTTATCGCTGTGTATTCGCGTACCTCCCATACCATCCCCTATATCACTGTGCCTTCGCGCACCTCTCATGCATTCCCGTATATCGCAGTGTTTTTGCACACCTCTCATACCTTCCCCAATATCACCGTGTTTTCATGTACATCTCATAACGTCCCCAATGTCGCTGGGTTTTCACGCATCTCTCATAACTTCCCCTACATCGCCCTGTTTCACGCTCCTCTCTTACCTTCCCCAATATCACTGTGTTTTCACGCAGCTCTCATACCTTCCCCAAAATCGCTGTGTTTTCGCACACCTCTCATGGCTTCCCGACTATCGCCGTGTATTCATGCACATCTCATACCTTTCCCTAAATCGCTGTGTTTTCGCGCACCTCCCATAGCTTCGCCTACATCGCTGTTTTCATGCACCTCTCATGGCTTCCCCAATATCGCCGTGTTTTCATGCACATCTCTTAATATCCCATATATCGCTGTGTATTCGCGCACCTGCCATAGCATCCTCTACATCGCTGTGCCTTTGCGCACCTCTCATACCTTCTCCTATGTCGCCCTGTTTTCGCACAGTTCCCATACCGTCCCCTATATCACTGTATTTTTGCACACCTCACATGGCTTCCCCAATATCGCCGTGTTTTCACGCACATCTCAAAACGTCTCCTATATCTCTGTGTATTCACGCACCTCACATAGCATCCCCTATATCGCTCTACCTTTGCACATCACTCATACCTTCCCCTATATCGCCCTTTTTCCCGTGCACCTCCCATGGCTTCGCCTACATCGCTGTGTATTTGCGCACCTCTCATACCTTCCCCTATATCGCCCTGTTTTTGCGCACATCCCATAACTTCACCTTTATCGCTGTGTTATTGCTTACCTCTCATACCTTCCCCTATATCGCCCTGTTTTCGCTCACATCCCATAACTTCACCTTTATCGCTGTCTTTTCGCGCACATCCCATAGATTCACCTTTATCCCTGTGTTATTGCTCACCTCTCATAGGTTCCCCTGTATCGCCGTGTTTTTGCTCACCTCTCATAGCTTCCCCTATATCGCCGTGTTTTCGCGCACCTCTCATGTCTTCACCTAGATCGCTATGCTTTCGCTCCTCTCAATACTTCCCCTATATTGCTGTGTTTTCTCGCACATCTGATACATTTTGCCATATTGCCGTGTTTTCGCACACCTCTCATAATTTCCCCTATATCACCGTGTTCTCGCACACCTCTCATACCTTCCCCTATATCACTGTGCCTTCGCGCTCCTCTCATGCATTCCCGTATACCGCTGTGTTTTTGCACACCTCTCATACCTTCCCCAATATCACCGTGGTTTCATGCACATCGCATAACGTCCCCTATGTCGTTGGGTTTTCACGCACCTCTCATAACCTTTCCTATATCACCCTTTTTTCGCGCTCCTCTGATACCTTCCCCTATATCGCTGTGTTTTCGCACACCTCTCATGGCTTCCCGACCATCGCCGTGTATTGATGCACATCTCATACCTTCCCCTATATCGCTGTGCTTTCTCGCACCTCCCATAGCTTCGCCTACATTGCTGTTTTCGCGCACCTCTCATACCTTCCCCTATATCGATGCATTTTTACGCATATCTCATATCTTCCCCTATATTGATGTGTTTTCATGCACATCTCACAAGATCCCCTATATCGCTGTGTATTTGCGCACCGCCCATAGAATCTCCTATATCACTGTGCCTTCGGGCACCTCTCATGCATTCCTCTATATCTCCTTGTTTTCGCGCACCTCCCATACCTTCCCCGATATCGCTGTGTTTTCATGCTCCTCTCCTAACTTCCCCTATATTGCTGTGTTTTCACGCCCCTCTCTTAACTTCTCCTATATCGCTGTGTTTTTGCACACCTCTCATACCTTCCCCTATATCGTTGTGTTTTCAGGCACCTCTCATGGCTTCCCCAATATCGCCGTGTATTCATGCACATCTCATACCATCCCCTATATCGTTGTGTTTTCGCGCACCTCCCATAGCTTCGCCTACATCGCTGTTTTCGCGCACATCCCATAGCTTCACCTTGATCGCTGTGTTATTGCTCACCTCCCATAGCTTACCCTATATCGCCGTGTTTTCGCGCACCTCACATGTCTTCACCTATATCGCTATGTTTTTGCTCCAATCATTACTTCCCCTATATCGCTGTGTTTTCTCGCACAATAGATACATTCTCCTGCATTGCCATGCTTTTACGCACCTCTTACAATTTTCCCTATATCGCCGTGTTCTCGCACACCTCTCATACCTTCACCTGTATCACTGTTTTTTTGCGCATGTCCCATAGCGTCCCCTATATCGCTGTGTTTTCTCGCGCATCTGATACATTCCCCTGTATCGCTGTGTATTCGCGCACCTCCCATAGCATCCCTTGTATTGCTGTGACTTTGTGCACCTCTCATACCCTCCCCTATATCGCCTCGTTTTCGCACACCTTCCATACCTTACCCTATATCGCTGTGTTTTCATGCACCTCTCATAATTTCTCCTATATCGCCGTATTTTTGCACACCTCTCATGGCTTCCCCAATATCGCCGTGTTTTCATGCACATCTCTTAATATCCCATATATCGCTTGTATTCTCGCACCTGCCATAGCATCCTCTACATCGCTGTGCCTTTGCACACCTCTCATACCTTCTCCTATGTCGCCCTGTTTTCGCACAGCTCCCATACCGTCCCCTATATCGCTGTATTTTTGCACACCTCACATGGCTTCCCCAATATCACCGTGTTTTCACGCACATCTCATAACGTCTCCTATATCTCTGTGTATTCACGCACCTCACATAGCATCCCCTATATTGCAGTGCCTTTGCGCATCACTCATACCTTCCCCTATATTGCCCTGTTTCCCGCGCACCTCCCATGGCTTTGCCTACATCGCTGTGTTTTTGCGCACCTCTCATACCTTCCCCTATATCGCCCTGTTTTCGCGCACATCCCATAACTTCACCTTTATCGCTGTGTTATTGCTTACCTCTCATAGCTTCCCCTATATCGCCGTGTTTTCGCGCACCTCTCATGTCTTCACCTATATCGCTGTGTTTCCGCTCCTTTCATTACTTCCCCTATATCTCTCTGTGTTCTTGCACATCTGATACAGTTCCCTGTATCAACGTGTTTTCGCGCACCTCTCATACCTTCCCCTATATTGCCGTGTTCTCGCACACCTCTCATATCTTCCCCTATATCACTGTGTTTTCGCGCACGTCCAATAGCGTCCCCTATATCGCTGTGTTTTCATGCATCTCTCATGTCTTCCCCTATATCGCTGTGTATTCGCGCACCACCCATAGCATCCCCTATATCGCTGTGTTTTCGCGCACCTCCCATACCGTCCCCTATATCGCTGTATTTTCGCACACCTCTCATGGCTTCCCCAATATCGCCGTGTTTTCAAGCACATCTCATAACGTCTCCTATATCTCTGTGTATTCACGCACCTCCCATAGCATCCCCTATATAGCTGTGCCTTCGTGCATCGCTCATACCTTCCCCTATATCGCCCTGTTTCCCGTGCACCTCCCATGGCTTCGCCTACATCGCTGTGTTTTTGTGCACCTCTCATACCTTCCCCTATATCGCCGTGTTTTCGCGCACCTCTCATTTCTTCACCTAGATCGCTATGTTTTCGCTCCTCTTAATACTTCCCCTATATCGCTGTGTTTTCTCGCACATCTGATACATTTTGCCGTATCGCCGTGTTTTCGCACACCTCTCATAATTTCCCCTATATCACCGTGTTCTCCCACACCACTCATACCTTCCCCTATATCACTGTGTTTTCGCGCACGTCCCATTGCTTCCCCTATATCGTTGTGTTTTCGCGCACCTCACATAGCTTCCCCTATATCGCCCTGCTTTCGTGCACATCCCATAGCTTCCACTATATTGCCCTGTTTTTGCGCACCTCTGATGTATTCCACTACATAGCTGTGTTTTCTAGCACCTCTGATGCATTCCCCTGTAACGCCAAGTTTTCGCGCAACTCTCACACCTCCCCCTATATCACCATGTTTTTATGCACATCTCATACCGTCTCCTATATCGCTGTGTTTTCGCGCACCTCCCATAGCATCCCCTATATCGCGTTGTTTTTTCGCACCTTTGATACATTCCCCTGTATCGCCGTGGTTTCGCGCACATCCCATTGGTTCCACTATATTGCCCTGTTTTTGTGCACCTCTCATGTCTTCCCCTATATCACGGTGTTTTCGCGCACCTCTCATAGCATCCCTTATATCGCTGTGCATTCGCGCACCTCTCATAACTTCCCCTAATATCACCGTGTTTTCACGCACCTCTCATAATTTCTCCTATATCGCCGTATTTTTGCGCACCACATATGGCTTCCCCAATATCGCCGCGTTTTCATGCACATCTCTTTACGTCCCATATATCGCTGTGTATTCGCGCAACTGCCATAGCATCCCCTATATCGCTGTGCCTTCGCGCACCTCTCATACCTTCCCCTATGTCGCCCTGTTTTCGCACACCTCCCATACCGTCCCCTATATCGCTGTATTTTTGCACACCTCTCATGGCTTCCCCAGTATCGCCGTGTTTTCATGCACATCTCATAATGTCTCCTACATCTGTGTGTATTCACGCACCTCCCACAGCATCCTCTATATTGCTGTGCCTTCGCGCATCGCTCATACCTTCCCCTATATCGCCCTGTTTCCCGTGCACCTCCCATGGCTTCGCCTAAATGGCTGTGTTTTTGCACACCTCTCATACCTTCCCCTATATCGCCGTGTTTTCGCGCACCTCTCATGTTTTCACCTATATCGCTATGTTTCCGCTCCTCTCATTACTTCCCCTATATCGCTCTGTGTTCTTGCACTTCTGATACAGTTCCCTGTATCAACGTGTTTTCGCGCACCTCTCATAATTTCACCTATATCGCCGTGTTCTCGCACACCTCTCATATCTTACCCTATATCACTGTGTTTTCGCGCACGTCCAATAGCGTCCCCTATATCGCTCTGTTTTCACGCACCTCTCATGTCTTCCCCATATCACTGTGTTTTCGTGCATCTCCCATTCCATCCCCTATATTGCTGTGTTTCGCACACGTCTCATACCTTTCCCTATATCGCTCTGTTTTCGAGCACTTCCCATACCTTCGCCTATATCGCTGTATTTTCGTGTACCTCTCATAACTCCCCTTATATCGCTGTGTTTTCAAGCACCTCTCATAACTTCCCCTGTATTGCTGTATTTTTGCGCACCTCTCATAACTTCCCCTATATTGCCGTGTTTTTATGCACATCTCATAACTTCCCCTATATCGCTGTGTATTCGCGCACATCCCATAGCATCCCTTATAATGCTGTGCCTTCGCGCACCTCTCATACCTTCCCCTATATCGCCCCGTTTTCGCGCACCTTCCATATCTTCCCCTATATCGCTGTGTTTTCATGCACCTCTCATACCTCCCCTATATCGCATGTTTTCGCACACCTCTCATGTCTTCACCTAGATCGCTATGTTTTCGATCCTCTCAATACTTCCCCTATATCGCTGTGTTTTCTCGCACATCTGATACATTCTCCTGTATTGCCATGTTTTCGCGCACCTCTTACAAATTCCCCTATATCGCCATGTTCTCGCACAGCTCTCATACCTTCCCCATATCACTGTTTTTTTGCGCATGTCCCATAGCGTCCCCTATATCGCTGTGTTTTCTCGCACCTCTGATACATTCCCCTGTATCGCCGTGGTTTCGCGCACATCCCATACGTTCCACTATATTGCCCTGTTTTTGCATACCACTCATGTCTTCCCCTATATTACGGTGTTTTCGCGCACCTCTCATAGCATCCCCTATATCGCTGTGCCTTCGCGCACCTCTCATAACTTCCACTATATTGCCCTGTTTTCGCGCACCTCCCATACCTTCCCCAATATCGCTGTGTTTTCGTGCACCTCTCATACCTTCCCTGATATCGCTGTGTTTTCAAGCACCTCTCATAACTTCTCCTATATCTCTGTATTTTTGCGCAGCTCTTATACCTTCCTCTCTATTGCCGTGTTTTCATGCACATCTCATAACGTCCCCTATATCGCTTTGTATTTGTGCACCTCCCATAGCATTCCTTATATTGCTGTGCCTTAGCGCACCTCTCATACCTTCCCCTACCTCGCCCTGTTTTGCGCACCTTCCATACCTTCCCCTATATCGCTGTGTTTTCGCACACCTCTCATAACTTCTCCTATATCGCTGTGCTTTTGTGCACCTCTCAGACCTTCCCTAATATCACTGCGTTTTCATGCACATCTCATCACGTCCCCTATATCGTTGTGTTTTCGTGCACCTCTCATACCTTCCCCTATATCGCTGTCTTTTCGCGCACATCCCATAGATTCACTGGTATCGCTGCGTTTTCACGCACCTCTCATAAATTCTCCTATATTGCTGTATTTTTGCGCACCTCTCATAACTTTCCGTCTATCGCCGTGTTGTTATGCACATCTCATAACGTCCTCTATATTGCTGTGTATTCGCGCACCACCCATAGCATCCCCTATATCGCTGTGTTTTCGCGCACCTCCCATACCGTCCCCTATATCGCTGTATTTTCGCACACCTCTCATGGCTTCCCCAATATCGCCGTGTTTTCAAGCACATCTCATAACGTCTCCTATATCTCTGTGTATTCACGCACCTCCCATAGCATCCCCTATATAGCTGTGCCTTCGTGCATCGCTCATACCTTCCCCTATATCGCCCTGTTTCCCGTGCACCTCCCATGGCTTCGCCTACATCGCTGTGTTTTTGTGCACCTCTCATACCTTCCCCTATATCGCTGTGTTTTCGCGCACCTCTCATTTCTTCACCTAGATCGCTATGTTTTCGCTCCTCTTAATACTTCCCCTATATCGCTGTGTTTTCTCGCACATCTGATACATTTTGCCGTATCGCCGTGTTTTCGCACACCTCTCATAATTTCCCCTATATCACCGTGTTCTCCCACACCACTCATACCTTCCCCTATATCACTGTGTTTTCGCGCACGTCCCATTGCTTCCCCTATATCGTTGTGTTTTCGCGCACCTCACATAGCTTCCCCTATATCGCCCTGCTTTCGTGCACATCCCATAGCTTCCACTATATTGCCCTGTTTTTGCGCACCTCTGATGTATTCCACTACATAGCTGTGTTTTCTAGCACCTCTGATGCATTCCCCTGTAACGCCAAGTTTTCGCGCAACTCTCACACCTCCCCCTATATCACCATGTTTTTATGCACATCTCATACCGTCTCCTATATCGCTGTGTTTTCGCGCACCTCCCATAGCATCCCCTATATCGCGTTGTTTTTTCGCACCTCTGATACATTCCCCTGTAATCGCCGTGGTTTCGCGCACATCCCATTGGTTCCACTATATTGCCCTGTTTTTGTGCACCTCTCATGTCTTCCCCTATATCACGGTGTTTTCGCGCACCTCTCATAGCATCCCTTATATCGCTGTGCATTCGCGCACCTCTCATAACTTCCCCTAATATCACCGTGTTTTCACGCACCTCTCATAATTTCTCCTATATCGCCGTATTTTTGCGCACCACATATGGCTTCCCCAATATCGCCGCGTTTTCATGCACATCTCTTTACGTCCCATATATCGCTGTGTATTCGCGCAACTGCCATAGCATCCCCTATATCGCTGTGCCTTCGCGCACCTCTCATACCTTCCCCTATGTCGCCCTGTTTTCGCACACCTCCCATACCGTCCCCTATATCGCTGTATTTTTGCACACCTCTCATGGCTTCCCCAGTATCGCCGTGTTTTCATGCACATCTCATAATGTCTCCTACATCTGTGTGTATTCACGCACCTCCCACAGCATCCTCTATATTGCTGTGCCTTCGCGCATCGCTCATACCTTCCCCTATATCGCCCTGTTTCCCGTGCACCTCCCATGGCTTCGCCTAAATGGCTGTGTTTTTGCACACCTCTCATACCTTCCCCTATATCGCCGTGTTTTCGCGCACCTCTCATGTTTTCACCTATATCGCTATGTTTCCGCTCCTCTCATTACTTCCCCTATATCGCTCTGTGTTCTTGCACTTCTGATACAGTTCCCTGTATCAACGTGTTTTCGCGCACCTCTCATAATTTCACCTATATCGCCGTGTTCTCGCACACCTCTCATATCTTACCCTATATCACTGTGTTTTCGCGCACGTCCAATAGCGTCCCCTATATCGCTCTGTTTTCACGCACCTCTCATGTCTTCCCCAATATCACTGTGTTTTCGTGCATCTCCCATTCCATCCCCTATATTGCTGTGTTTCGCACACGTCTCATACCTTTCCCTATATCGCTCTGTTTTCGAGCACCTCCCATACCTTCGCCTATATCGCTGTATTTTCGTGTACCTCTCATAACTCCCGTTATATCGCTGTGTTTTCAAGCACCTCTCATAACTTCCCCTGTATTGCTGTATTTTTGCGCACCTCTCATAACTTCCCCTATATTGCCGTGTTTTTATGCACATCTCATAACTTCCCCTATATCGCTGTGTATTCGCGCACATCCCATAGCATCCCTTATAATGCTGTGCCTTCGCGCACCTCTCATACCTTCCCCTATATCGCCCCGTTTTCGCGCACCTTCCATATCTTCCCCTATATCGCTGTGTTTTCATGCACCTCTCATACCTCCCCTATATCGCTGTGTTTTCACACACCTCTCATACCTTCCCCTATATCGCTGTGTTTTCACACACCTCTCATAACTTCTCCTACATCGCTGTGTTTTTGTGCACCTCTCATATCTACCACAATATCGCTGAGTTTTAATGCACATCTGATCACGTCCCCTATATCGCTGTATATTCACGCACCTCCCATAGCATCCCCTATATCGCTGTGCCTTGCGCACCTCTCATATCTTCCCCTATATCGCTGTCTTTTCGCGCACATCCCATAGATTCAGCTTTATCGCTGTGTTATTGCTCACCTCTCATAGCTTCCCCTGTATCGCCGTGTTTTTGCTCACCTCTCATAGCTTCCCCTATATCGCATGTTTTCGCACACCTCTCATGTCTTCACCTAGATCGCTATGTTTTCGATCCTCTCAATACTTCCCCTATATCGCTGTGTTTTCTCGCACATCTGATACATTCTCCTGTATTGCCATGTTTTCGCGCACCTCTTACAAATTCCCCTATATCGCCATGTTCTCGCACAGCTCTCATACCTTCCCCATATCACTGTTTTTTTGCGCATGTCCCATAGCGTCCCCTATATCGCTGTGTTTTCTCGCACCTCTGATACATTCCCCTGTATCGCCGTGGTTTTGCGCACATCCCATACGTTCCACTATATTGCCCTGTTTTTGCATACCACTCATGTCTTCCCCTATATTACGGTGTTTTCGCGCACCTCTCATAGCATCCCCTATATCGCTGTGCCTTCGCGCACCTCTCATAACTTCCACTATATTGCCCTGTTTTCGCGCACCTCCCATACCTTCCCCAATATCGCTGTGTTTTCGTGCACCTCTCATACCTTCCCTGATATCGCTGTGTTTTCAAGCACCTCTCATAACTTCTCCTATATCTCTGTATTTTTGCGCAGCTCTTATACCTTCCTCTCTATTGCCGTGTTTTCATGCACATCTCATAACGTCCCCTATATCGCTTTGTATTTGTGCACCTCCCATAGCATTCCTTATATTGCTGTGCCTTAGCGCACCTCTCATACCTTCCCCTACATCGCCCTGTTTTGCGCACCTTCCATACCTTCCCCTATATCGCTGTGTTTTCGCACACCTCTCATAACTTCTCCTATATCGCTGTGCTTTTGTGCACCTCTCAGACCTTCCCTAATATCACTGCGTTTTCATGCACATCTCATCACGTCCCCTATATCGTTGTGTTTTCGTGCACCTCTCATACCTTCCCCTATATCGCTGTCTTTTCGCGCACATCCCATAGATTCACTGGTATCGCTGCGTTTTCACGCACCTCTCATAAATTCTCCTATATTGCTGTATTTTTGCGCACCTCTCATAACTTTCCGTCTATCGCCGTGTTGTTATGCACATCTCATAACGTCCTCTATATTGCTGTGTATTCGCGCACCTCCCATGGCATCCCTTATATCGCTGTGCCTTCGCGCACCTCTCATACCTTCCCAAATATCGCCCTGTTATCGCGCACCTCCCATTCCTTCCCCTATATTGCTGTGTTTTCGTGCATTGTCATACCTTCCCCTATATCGCTGTGTTTTCACACACTTCTCATAGCTTCTCCTATATCGCTGTGTTTTCGTGCACCTTTCATACCTTCCCTTATATCGCTGTGTTTTCACACACCTCTCATACCTTCTCCTATATCACTGTGTTTTTGTGCACCTCTCATACCTTCCCTAATATCGCTGAGTTTTCATGCACATCTCATCACTTGCCCTATATCACTGTGTATTCGTGCTCCTCCCATAGCATCCCCTATATCACTGTGCCTTGCGCACCTGTCATATCTTCCCCTATATCGCTGTCTTTTCGCGCACATCCCATAGATTCTCCTCTATCGCTGTGTTATTGCTCACCTCTCATAGCTTCCCCTGTATTGCCGTGTTTTTGCTCACCTCACATGTCTTCACCTAGATCGCTATGTTTTCGCTCCTCTCAATACTTCCCCTATATCGCTGAGTTTTCTCGCACAATAGATACATTCTCCCGTATCGCCGTGTTTTTGCACACCTCTCATAATTTCCCCTAAATCGCCGTGTTCTCGCACGCCTCTCATACCTTCCCCTATATCACTGTGTTTTCGCGCACGTCCCATAGCGTCCCCCATATTGCTGTGTTTTCGCGCACCTCTCATACCTTCCCCTATATCGCCCTGTTTTCGCGCACATACCATACCTTCCACTATATTGTCCTGTTTTCGCGCACCTCTCATGTCTTCCACTACATCGCTGTGTTTTCTGGCACCTCTGATGCATTCCCCTGTAACGCCAAGTTTTCGCGCACCTCTCATACTTTCCCCTATATCGCCGTGTTTACGCGCACCTCTCATACCTCCTCCTATATCGCCATGTTTTTATGCACATCTCATACCGTCTCCTATATCGCTGTGTTTTCGCGCACCTCCCATAGCATCCCCTATATCGCTGTGCCTTCGTTCACCTCTCATACCTTCCCTTATATCGCCCAGTTTTCGCGCACCTCCTATACCTTCCCTTATATCGCCCTTCCCCTATATTGCCCTGTTTTCACGCACCTCCCATACCTTCCCTTATATTGCTGCGTTTTCGTGTACCTCTCATACCTCCCCCTATATCGTTGTGTTTTCACGCAACTCTCATAACTTCTCCTATATTTCTGTATTTTTCAGCACCTCTCATAACTTCCCCTATATCGCGGTGATTTTATGCACATCTCATAACGTCCCCTATATCGCTGTGTATTCGTGCACCTCCCATACCTTCCCTAATACCTTTGCGTTTTCATGCACATCTCATCACGTCCCCTATATCACTGTGTATTCGCGCACATCCCATAGTATTCCCTCTATCGCTGTGCCTTGCGCACCTCTCATTGCTTCCCCTATATCGCTGTGTTTTCGCGCACCTCTCTTAACTTCTCCTATATCGCTGTGTTTTTGCACACCTCTCATACCTTGCCCTATATCGCTGTGTTTTCAGGCACCTCTCATGGCTTCCCCAATATCGCCGTGTATTCATGCACATCTCATACCGTCCCCTATATCGCTGTGTTTTTGCGCACCTCCCATAGCTTCGCCTACATCGCTGTTATTGCGCACATCCCATAGCTTCACCTTGATCGCTGTGTTATTGCTCACCTCTCATAGCTTACCCTATATCACCGAGTTTTTGCGCACCTCGCATGTCTTCACCTATATCGCTATGTTTTCGCTCCTATCATTACTTCCCCTATATCGCTGTGTTTTCTCGCACCTCTGATACATTCTCCTGTATTGCCATGTTTTCGCGCACCTCTTACAATTTCCCCTATATCGCCGTGTTCTCGCACACCTCTCATACCTTCCCCATATCACTGTTTATTTGCGCATGTCCCATAGCGTCCCCTATATCGCTGTGTTTTCTCGCACCTCTGATACATTCCCCTGTATCGTTGTGCTTTCGCGCACACCGATAGGTTCCACTATATTGCCCTGTTTTTGCGCACCTGTCATGTCTTCCCCTTTCTCACGGTGTTTTCGCGCACCTCTCATAGCATCCCCTATATCGCTGTGCCTTCGCGCACCTCTCATAACTTCCCCTATATCGCCCGGTTTTCGCGCACCACCCATATCTTCCCCAATATTGCTGTGTTTTCCTGCACCTCTCATACCTTCTGCTATATCACTTTATTTTTGTGCAGCTCTTATACCTTCCCCTATATTGCCGTGTTTTCATGCACATCTCATAGCGTCCCCTATATCGCTGTCCCTTCGCACACCTCTCATCCCTTCACCTATATCGCTGTATTTTCGCACACCTCTCATAACTTCTCCTTTATCGCTGTGTTTTTGTGCACCTCTCATACCTTCCCTAATATCACTGCATTTTCATGCACATCTCATCACGTCCCCTATATCTCTGTGTATTCACGCACCTCCCATAGCATCCCCTATATCGCTGTGCCTTGCGCACCACTCATACCTTTCCCTATATCGCCCTGTTTTCCGTGAACCTCCCATAGCTTCGCCTACATCGCTGTGTTTTTGCGCACCTCATACCTTCCCCTATATCACCGTGTTTCCGCGCACCGCTCATTTCTTCACCTGTATCGCTGTGTTTCCGCTCCTCTCATTACTTTCCCTATATCGCTCTGTGTTCTCGCACTTCTGATACAGATCCCTGTATCAACGTGTTTTCGCGCACCTCTCATAATTTCCCTAATATCGCTACGTTTTCATGCACCTCTCATAACGTCCCGTATATCGCTGTGTATTCACGCACCTCCCATAGCATCCCCTATATCGCTGTGCCTTGCGCACCTCTCATACCTTCCCCTATGTCGCTCTCTTTTTGTGCACATCCCATAGATTCACCTTTATCGCTGTGTTATTGCTCACCTCTCATAGCTTCCCCTATATCGCCGTGTTGTTATGCACATCTCATAACGTCCTCTATATCGGTGTATATTCGCGCACCTCCCATAGCTTCCCTTATATCGCTGTGCTTTCGCGCACCTCTCATACCTTCCCAAATATCGCCCTGTTTTCGCGCACCTCCCATTCCTTCACCTATATCGCTGTTTTCGTGCAGCTCTCATGCATTCCCGTATACCGCTGTGTTTTTGCACACCTCTCATACCTTCCCCAATATCACCATGTTTCCATGCACATCTCATAACGTCCCCAATGTCGCTGGGTTTTCACGCACCTCTCATAACCTCCCCTCTATCGCCCTGTTTTCGCGCTCTTCTCATACCTTCCCCTATATCACTGTGTTTTCACGCAGCTCTGATACCTTCCCCTATATCGCTGTGTTTTCGCACACCTCTCATGGCTTCCCGACTATCGCCGTGTTTTCATGCACATCTCATAACGTCTCCTATATCTCTGTGTATTCACGCACCTCCCATAGCATCCCCTATATCGCTGTGCCTTCACGCACCGCTCATACCTTCCCCTATATCGCCCTGTTTCCCACGCACCTCTCATGGCTTCGCATACATCGCTGTGTTTTTGCGCACCTCTCATATCTTCCCCTATATCGCCCTGTTTTCGCGCACATCCCATAACTTCAACTTTATCGCTGTGTTATTGCTTACCTCTCATAGCTTCCCCTATATTGCCGTGTTTTCGCGCACCTCTCATGTCTTCACCTATATCGCTGTGTTTCCGCTCCTCTCATTACTTCCCCTATATCGCTGTGTTCTCGCACTTCTGATACTGTTCCCTGTATCAACGTGTTCTCGCAAACCTCTCATATTTTCCCCTATATTGCTGTGTTTTCGTGCACCTCCCATACCATCCCCTATATAGCTGTGCCTTCGCACACCTCTCATACCTTTCCCTATATCACCGTTTTCGAGCACCTCCCATAACTTCCCTTATATCGCTGTGTTTTCGTGTACCTCTTATACCTCCCCTTATATCGCTGTGTTTTCACGCACCTCTCATACCTTCTCCTGCATTGCTGTATTTTTGTGTACCTCTCATAACTTCCCCTATATTGCCGTGTTTTTATGCACATCTCATAACGTCCCCTATATCGCTGTGTATTCGCGCACCTCCCATTGCATCCCCTATATCACTGTGCCTTCGCGCACCTCTCATACCTTCCCCAATATCGCAGTTTTCGCGCACCTCCGATTCCTTCCCCTATATCGCTGTGTTTTCGTGCACCTTTCATACCTTCCCCTATATCGCTGTGTTTTCACACACCTCTCATAACTTCCCTAATATCGCTGACTTTTCATGCACATCTCATCACGTCCCCTATATCGCTGTGTATTCGCGCACCTCCCATAGCATTCCCTATATCGCTGTGCCTTGCGCACCTCTCATAGCTTCCCCTATATCGCTGTATTTTTGCGCACATCCCATAGATTCAGCTTTATCGCTGTGTTATTGCTCACCTCTCATAGCTTCCCCTGTATCGCCGTGTTTTTGCTCACCTCTCATGTCTTCACCTAGATCGCTATGTTTTCGCTCCTCTCAATACTTCCCCTATATCGCTGTGTTTTCTCGCACAATTGATACATTCTCTTGTATTGCCATGTTTTCGCACACTTCTTACAATTTCCCCTATATCGCCGTGTTCACGCACACCTCTCATACCTTCCCCTATATCACTTTTTTTGCGCATGTCCCATAGCTTCCCCTATATCACTGTGTTTTCGCGCACCTACCATAACTTCCCCTATATCGCCCTGTTATCAGGCACATCGCCGAGCTTCCACTATATTGCCCTGTTTTCACGCACCTCTCATGTCTTCCCCTGTATCACTGTGTTTTCGCACACCTCCCATAACATACCCTATATTGCTGTGCCTTCGCACACCTCTCATACCTTCCTCTATATCGCCTTATTTGCGAGCACCTCCCATACCTTCCCCTTATCGCTGTGTTTTCGTGTACCTCTCATACCTTCCCCTATATCACTATGTATTCACGCACGTCCCTTAGCGTACCCTATATCGCTGTGTATTCACGCACCTCTCATACCTTCCCCTATATCGCCCTGTTTTCGCGCACAACCCATACCTTCCACTATATTGCCCTGTTTTCGCGCACCTCTCATGTCTTCCACTACATCGCTGTGTTTTCTCGCACCTCTGATGCATTCCCATGTAACACCAAGTTTTCGCGCACCTCTCATACTTTCCCCTATATCGCCGTGTTTACGCGCACCTCTCATACCTCCCCGTATATCGCCATGTTTTTATGCACATCTCATACCGTCTCCTATATCGCTGTGTTTTCGCACACCTCCCATAGCATCCCCTATATCGCTGTGCCTTCGTACATCTCTCATACCTTCCCCTATATCGCTGTGTTTTCACGCACCTCTCTTAACATCTCCTATATCGCTGTGTTTTTGCACACCTCTCATACCTTCCCCTATATTGCCGTTTTCGCGCACCTCCTATAACTTCCCTTATATCACTGTGTTTTCATGCACCTCTCATACCTTCCACTATATCGCTGTGTTTTCATGGACATCTCATAACGTCCCCTATTTCGCTGTGTATTCGTGCACCTCCCATAACATCCCCAATTTCTCTGTGCCTTCGCGCACCTCTCATACCTTCCCTTATATCGCCGTGTTTTCATGCACATCTCATAACATCCCCTATATCGCTGGGTTTTTACGCACCTCTCATAATTTCCCGTATATCGCCCTGCTTTCAAGCACCTCCTATACCTTCCCCTATCTCGCTGTGTTTTCGTTTACCTCTCATACCTCCCCCTATGTCGCTGTGTTTTCACGCACCTCTCATAACTTCTCATATATTGCTGTATTTTTGCGCACCTCTCATAACTTCCCCTATATTGCCGTTTTTTTATGTACATCTCATAACGTCCCCTATTTCGCTGTGTATTCGTGCACCTCCCATAACATCCCCTATATCGCTGTGCCTTCGTGCACCTCCCATACCTTCCCCTATATCGCCCTGTTTTCGCCCACCTCCTATACCTTCCCTTATATCGCTGTGTTTTCGTGCACCTCTCATACCTCCCCTTCTATCGTTGTGTTTTCACGCACCTCTCATAACTTCTCCTATATTGCTGTATTTTTGCGCAGCTCTCATAACTTCCCCTATATCGCCGTGTTTTCGTGCACCTCTCCTACCTTCCCTATATCGCTGTGTTTTCACACACCTCTCATAACTTCGCCTATATCGATGCGTTTTTGTGCACCTCTCATAACTTCCCTAATATCGCTGCGTTTTCATGCACATCTCATCACGTCCCCTATAGCACTGTGTATTCACGCACCTCCCATAGCATCCCCTGTATCGCTGTGCCTTGCGCACCTCTCATAGCTTCCCCTATATCGCTGTCTTTTCGCGCACATCCCATAGATTCACCTTTATCGCTGTGTTATTGCTCACCTCTCATAGCTTCCCCTACATTGCCGTGTTTTTGCACACCTCTCATAACTTCCCCTATATCGCCGTATTGTTATGCACATCTCATAACGTCCCCTATATCGCTGTGTATTCGCGCACCTCCCATAGCATCCCCTATTTCGCTGTGCCTTCGCGCACCTCTCATATCTTCCCCTATATCGCCCTGTTTTCACGCTCCTCGCATTCATTCACCTATATCGCCCTGTTTTCGCGCACCTCCCATTCCTTCACCTATATCGCTGTTTTCGTGCACCTCTCATACCTTCCCTATATCGCTGTGTTTTCACACACCTCTCATAACTTCTCCTATATCGCTGTGTTTTTGTGCACCTCTCATACCTTCCCTAATATCGTTGCGTTTTCATGTGCATCCCATCACGTCCCCTATATCGCTGTGTATTCACGCACCTCCCATAGCATCCCCTATATCGCTGTGCCTTGCGCACCTCTCATTCCTTCCCCTAAATCGCTGTCGTTTTGCGCACATCCCACAGATTCACTATCGCTGTGTTATTGCTCACCTCTCATAGCTTCCCCTGTATCGCCGTGTTTCTGCTCACCTCTCATAGCTTCCCCTATATCGCTGTGTTTTCACGCACCTCTCATGTCTTCCCCTGTATCACTGTGTTTTCGCGCACCATCCATAGCATCCCCTATATTGCTGTGCCTTCGCATACTCTCATAACTTCATCTATATCACCCTGTTTTCGAGCACCTTCCATTCCTTCCCCTATATCGCTGTGTTTTCATGCACCTCTCATACCTCCCCCTATATCGCTGTGCCTTGCGCACCTCTAATACCTTCCCCTATATCGCTGACTTTTCGCGCACATCCCATAGATTCACCTTTATCGCTGTGTTATTGCTCATCTCTCATAGCTTCCCCTGTATCGTCGTGTTTTTGCGCACCTCTCATAACTTCCCCTATATCGCCCTGTTGTTATGCACATCTCATAACGTACCCTATATCGCTGTGTATTCGCGCTCCTCCCATAGCATCCCCTATATCGCTGTGCCTTCACGCACCTCTCATAGCTTCCCCTATATTGCCGTGTTTTCGTGCACCTCTCATGTCGTCACCTAGATCGCTATGTTTTTGCTCCTCTCATTACTTCCCCTATATCGCTGTGTTTTCTCGCACATCTGATACATTCTCCCGTATCGTCGTGTTTTCGCGTACCTTTCATAATTTTCCCTATATCGCCGTGTTTTCGCACATCTCTCATAATTTCCCCTATATTGCCGTTGTCTCGCACATCTCTCATACCTTCCCCTATATCATTGTGTTTTCGCGCACGTCCCATAGCGTCCCCTATATCACTGTGTTTTCTCGCATCTCTGATGCATTTCCCTGTATCGCCCTGTTTTCGCGCACATCCCATAGCTTCCACTATATTGCCCTGTTTTTGTGCACCTCTCATGTCTTCCCCTATATCACTGTGTTTTCACGCACCTCCCATTACATCGCCTATTTTATTGTATTTTTGTGCACCTCTCCTGGCTTCCCCAATTTCGACGTGTTTTTATGCACGTCTGTTAATGTCCCCTATATCGCTGGGTATTCGCGCACCTCCCATAGCATCCCCTATATCACTGTGCCTTGCGCACCTCCCATAGCATCCCCTATATAACTGTGCTGTCGCTCACCTCTCATATCTTCCCCTATATCGCCCTGTTTTCTCACACTTCCCATACCTTCCCCTATATCGGTGTCTTTTCACACACCTCTCATGGCTTCCCCAATATCGCCGTGTTTTCATGCACATCTCATAACGTCCCCTATATCGCTGTGTATTCAAGCTCCCTCCATAGAATCCCTTATATCGTTGTTTCTTCGTGCACCTCTCATACCTTCCCCAATATCACCCTGTTTTCGCGCACCTCCCATGGCTTCGCCTACATCGCTGTGTTTTCGCACACCTCTCATAGCTTCTCCTATATTGCTGTCTTTTCACGCACATCTCATCGCTTCACCTTTATCGCTGTGTTATTGCTCACCTCCCATAGCTTCCCCTATATTGCCATGTTTTCACGCAATTCTCATGTCTTCACCTATATCGCTGTGTTTCCGCTCCTCTCATTACTTCCCCTATATCGCTCTGTGACTCGCACCACTGATACATTCCCCTGTATCGCCGTGTTCTCGCACACCTCTCATATCTTCCCCTATATCACTGTGTTTTCGCGCACGTCCAATAGTGTCCCCTATATCGTTATGTTTTCGCGCACCTCTCATACCTCCCCCTATATCGCCCTGTTTTCGCGCACCTCCCATAGCATCCTCTATATTGAGTGTTTTCACGCATCTCTCATAACTTCTCCTACATTGCTGTATTTTTGCGCACCTCTCATAACTTCCCCTATACCACCGTGTTTTTATGCACATCTCATAACGTCCCCTATATCGCTGTGTATTCACGCACCTCCCATAGCATCCCCTATATCGCTGTGCGTTCGTGCACCTCCCATTCCTTCCCCGATATCGCTGTGCTTTCACACACCTCTCATAATTTCTCCTATATCTCTGTGTTTTCAAGCACCTCTCATAACTTCTCCTACATTGCTGTATTTTTGCGCACCTCCCATAACTTCCCCTGTATCGCTGTATTTTTGTGCACCTATCATACCTTCCCCTATATCACTGTGTTTTTGCGCACGTCCCATAGCGTCCCCTATATCGCTGTGTTTTCGCGCACCTCCCATAGCTTCGCCTACATCGATGTTTTCGCACACCTCTCATACCTTCCCCTATATCGCTTTCTTTTCGCGCACATCCCATAGCTTCACCTTTATCGCTGTGTTATTGCTCATCTCTCATAGCTTCCCCTATATCGCCGTTTTTTCGCACACCTCACATGTCTTCACCTATCTCGCTATGTTTTCGCTCCAATCATTACTTCCACTATATCGTTGAGTTTTCTCGAAATTCTGATGCATTCCCATGTAACGCCAAGTTTTCGCGCACCTCTCATACTTTCCCCTATATCACCATGTTTTCGCGTACCTCTCATAGCTTCCCCTATATCACCATGTTTTCATACACATCTCATACCGTCCCCTATATCACTGTTTTCGCGCACCTCCCATAGCAGCCCCTATATCGCTGTGCCTTCGTGCACCTCTCACACCTTCCCCTATATCGCCCTGTTTTCGCACACCTCCTATACTTTCCCCTATATCGCTTTGTTTTCACGCATCCCTCATTGCTTCCTCAATATCGCCTTTAATTCATGCACGTCTCATACCGTCCCCTATATCGCTGTGTTTTCGCGCACCTCCCACAGCTTCACCTATATCGCTATGTTTTCGCTCCAATCATTACTTCCACTATATCGTTGAGTTTTCTCGAAATTCTGATGCATTCCCATGTAACGCCATGTTTTCGCACAACTCTTATAATTTCCCCTATATCGCCGTGTTCTCGCAGATCTCTCATACCTTCCCCTATATCACTGTGTTTTTGCGCACGCCCCATAGCGTCCCCTATATCACTGTGTTTTCTCGCACCTCTGATGCATTCCCCTGTATCGCCGTGTTTTCGGGCACATCCCATAGCTTCCACTATATAGCAGTGCCTTCGCGCACCTCTCTTGCCTTCCCCTATATCGCCCTGTTTTCACGCACTTCCCATACATTCCCCTATATTGCTGTGTTTTCATGCACCTCCCATAGCATCCCCTGTATTGCTGTGCCTTCGCGCACCTCTCTTACCTTCCCCTATATAGCCCTGTTTTCGCGCACCTCCCATGCATTCCCCTATATCGCTGTGTTTTCGTGCACCTCTCATACCTCCCCCTATATCGCTGTGTTTTCATGCACCTCTCATAACTTCTCCTATATCGCTGTAATTTTGTGCTCTTCTCATGGCTTCCCCAATATCGCCGTGTTTTCATAAACATCTCATACCGTCACCTATATCACTGTGTTTTCGCGCACCTCCCATAGCATCCCCTATATCGCTGTGTCTTCGTGCACCTCTCATACCTTCCCCTATATCGCCCTGTTTTCGCGCTCCTCCTATAATTTCCCCTATATCGCTGTGTTTTCGCGCACCTCCCATAGCATCCCCTATATCGCTGTGTCTTCGTGCACCTCTGATGCATTCCCCTATAACGCCAAGTTTTCGCGCACCTCTCCTACTTTCCTCTATATCACTGTGTTCTCGCGCAGCTCTCATACCTTCCCCTATATCGCCCTGTTTTCATGCACATCCCATAGCTCTCACTATAGTCCCCTGTTTTCGTGCACCTCTCATGTCTCCCCTATATCGCTGTGTTTTTACTTCTCTCATAATTTCCCCTATATCGCTGTGTTTTCTCTCACCTCTGATGCATTCCCCTGTATCGCCGTGTTTTTGCGCACCTCTCATACTTTCCCCTATATCGCAGTGTTTTCACGCATCTCTCATTTCTTCCCCGATATCTCCATGTTTTCATGCACATCTCATACCGTCCCCTATATCACTGTGCCTTCGCGCACCTCTCATACCTTCCCCTATATAGCTGTGTTTTCGTGCACCTCTCATACCTTCACACCTTCCCCTATATCGCTGTGTTTTCACTCACCTCTCATAACTTCTCATATATCGCCGTGTTTTCGCGGACATCGCATAATTTCCCCTATATAGCCATGTTCTTGCACACCTCTCATCCCTTCCACTATATCAGTGTGTTTTCGCGCACGTCCCATAACATCCCCTGTATCGCTGTGTTTTCGGGCACCTCTCATACCTTTCCCTGTATCGCCATGTTTTCACGCATATCCCATAGCTTCCACTATATAGCCCTGTTTTCAAGCACATCTCATGTCTTCCCCTATATCACTGTGTTTTCGCGCACCTCCCATACCTTCCTCTATATCGCTGTGTTTTCGTGCACCTCTCATAACTTCTCCTTTATCGCTGTATTTTTGCGCACCTCTCATACCTTCCCCTATATCGTCGTGTTTTTTATCACATCTCATAACGTCCCCCATATTGCTGTGTATTCGCGCACCTCCCATAGAATCCCCTATATCGCTGTGCCTTCGCACACATCTCATACCTTCCCCTATATCGTCCTGTTTTCACGCACCTCCCATACCTTCCCTTTTATCGTTGTGTTTTCGTGCACCTCTCATACCGTCCCTTATATCGCTGTGCATTCGCGCACCTCCCATAGCTACGCCCACGTCACTGTGTTTTCGCGCACCTCTCATACCTTCCCCTATATCGCTGTCTTTTTGCGCACATCCCATAGCTTCACCTTTATCGCTGTGTTATTGCTCAACTCTCATAGCTTCCCCTATATCGCCGTTTTTTCGCACACCTCACATGTCTTCACCTATATCGCTATGTTTTCACTCTAATCATTACTTCCACTATATCGTTGAGTTTTCTCGAAATTCTGATGCATTCCCATGTAACGCTAAGTTTTCGCGCACCTCTCCTACTTTCCCCTATATCACCGTGTTTTCGCGTACCTCTCATAGCTTCCCCTATATCACCATGTTTTCATACACATCTCATACCGTCCCCTATATCACTGTGTTTTCGCGCACCTCCCATAGCAGCCCCTATATCGCTGTGCCTTCGTGCACCTCTCACACCTTCCCCTATATCGCCCTGTTTTCGCACACCTCCTATACTTTCCCCTATATCGCTGTGTTTTCACGCATCCCTCATTGCTTCCTCAATATCGCCTTTAATTCATGCACGTCTCATACCGTCCCCTATATCGCTGTGTTTTCGCGCACCTCCCATAGCTTCGCCTACATCGATGTTTTCGCACACCTCTCATACCTTCCCCTATATCGCTTTCTTTTCGCGCACATCCCATAGCTTCACCTTTATCGCTGTGTTATTGCTCATCTCTCATAGCATCCCCTATATAGCAGTGCCTTCGCGCACCTCTCTTGCCTTCCCCTATATCGCCCTGCTTTCACGCACTTCCCATACATTCCCCTATATTGCTGTGTTTTCATGCACCTCCCATAGCATCCCCTGTATTGCTGTGCCTTCGCGCACCTCTCTTACCTTCCCCTATATAGCCCTGTTTTCGCGCACCTCCCATACATTCCCCTATATCGCTGTGTTTTCGTGCACCTCTCATACCTCCCCCTATATCGCTGTGTTTTCACGCACCTCTCATAACTTCTCCTATATCGCTGTAATTTTGTGCACATCTCATGGCTTCCCCAATATCGCCGTGTTTTCATACACATCTCATAATGTCACCTATATCACTGTGTTTTCGCGCACCTCCCATAGCATCCCCTATATCGCTGTGTCTTCGTACACCTCTCATACCTTCCCCTATATCGCCCTGTTTTCGCGCTCCTCCTATAATTTCCCCTATATCGCTGTGTTTTCGCGCACCTCCCATAGCATCCCCTATATCACTGTGTCTTCGTGCACCTCTGATGCATTCCCCTATAGCGCCAAGTTTTCGCGCACCTCTCCTACTTTCCTCTATATCACTGTGTTCTCGCGCAGCTCTCATACCTTCCCCTATATCGCCCTGTTTTCATGCACATCCCATAGCTCTCACTATATTGCCCTGTTTTTGTGCACCTCTCATGTCTCCCCTATATCGCTGTGTTTTTACTTCTCTCATAACTTCCCCTATATCGCTGTGTTTTCTCGCACCTCTGATGCATTCCCCTGTATCGCCGTGTTTTTGCGCACCTCTCATACTTTCCCCTATATCGCAGTGTTTTCACGCATCTCTCATTTCTTCCCCGATATCTCCATGTTTTCATGCACATCTCATACTGTCCCCTATATCACTGTGCCTTCGCGCACCTCTCATACCTTCCCCTATATAGCTGTGTTTTCGTGCACCTCTCATACCTTCACACCTTCCCCTATATCGCTGTTTTTTCACTCACCTCTCATAACTTTTCATATATCGCCGTGTTTTCGCGGACATCGCATAATTTCCCCTATACAGCCATGTTCTTGCACACCTCTCATCCCTTCCACTATATCAGTGTGTTTTCGTGCACGTCCCATAGCATCCCCTGTATCGCTGTGTTTTCGGGCACCTCTCATACCTTTCCCTGTATCGCCATGTTTTCACGCATATCCCATAGCTTCCACTATATAGCCCTGTTTTCAAGCACATCTCATGTCTTCCCCTATATCACTGTGTTTTCGCGCACCTCCCATACCTTCCTCTATATCGCTGTGTTTTCGTGCACCTCTCATAACTTCTCCTTTATCGCTGTGCTTTCGCGCACCTCCCATAGCTACGCCCACGTCGCTGTGTTTTCGCGCACTTCTCATACCTTCCCCTATATCGCTGTCTTTTTGCGCACATCCCATAGCTTCATCTTTATCGCTGTGTTATTGCTCACCTCTCGTAGCTTCCCCTATATCACTGTGTTTTCACGCACCTCTCATGCCTTCACCTATATCGCTATGTTTTCGCTCCTGTCATTACTTCCATTATATCGCTGTGTTTTCTCACACCTCTGATACATTCCCCTGTATCGCCGTGTTGTCACGCACCTCTCATAATTTCCCCTACATCGCTGTATTCTTGCACACCTCTCATACCTTCTCCTATATCACTGTGTTTTCGCGCACGTCCCATAGCGTCCCCTATATCGCTGTGTTTTCGGACATCTCTCATACCTTTCCCTATATCGCCATGTTTTCGCGCACCTCCCATAGCATCCTGCATATCGTGTGCCTTCGCGCACCTCTCATACCTTCCCCTATATCGCCCTGTTTTCGCATACCTCTCATTCCTTCCCCTGTATCGCTGTGATTTAGTGCACCTCTCATACCTTCCCTTATATTGCCCTGTTTTCGCGCAGCTCCCATACATTCCCCGATATCGCTGTGTTTTCGTGCACCTCTCATACCTTCCCCTATATCGCTGTCTTTTTGCGCACCTCTCATACCTTGCCCTATATCGCTGTGTTTTCGCACACCTCTCATGGCTTCCCGACTATCGCCGTGTATTCATGCACATCTCATAGCTTTCCCTATATCGCTGTGTATTCGCGCACCTCCCATACCATCCCCTATATCACTGTGCCTTCGCGCACATCTCATGCATTCCCGTATATCGCTGTGTTTCTGCACAACTCTCATACCTTCCCCAATATCACCGTGTTTTCATGCACATCTCATAATGTCCCCAATGTCGCTGGGTTTTCACGCACCTCTCATAACTTCCCCAATATCGCCCTGTTTTTGCGCTCCTCTCATACCTTCCCCAATATCACTGTGTTTTCACGCAGCTCTCATACCTTCCCCTATATCGCTGTGTTTTTGCACACCTCTCATGGCTTCCCGACTATCGCCGTGTATTCATGCACATCTCATACCTTCCCCTATATCGCTGTGTTTTCGCGCACCTCCCATAGCTTTGCCTACATCGCTGTTTTCGTGCACCTCTCATACCTTACCCTATATCGAAGTATTTTTGCGCACATCTCATACCTTCCCCTATATCGCTATGAATTCGCGCACCTGCCATACCATGCCCTATATCACTGTGCCTTCGCGCACCTCTCATGCATTCCCGTATACCGCTGTGTTTTTGCACACCTCTCATACCTTCCCCAAATTCACCGTGGTTTCATGCACATCTCATAACGTCCCCAATGTCGCTAGGTTTTCACGCACCTCTCATACCTTCCCCTATATCGCTGTGTTTTCGCAGACCTCTTATGGCTTCCCGACTATCGCCGTGTATTCATGCACATCTCATACCTTCCCCTATACCGATATGCTTTCGCGCACCTCCCATAGCTTCGCCTACATCGCTGTTTTCGCGCACCTCTCATACCTTCCCCTATATCGATGTATTTTTGTGCACATCTCATACCTTCCCCTATATTGATGAGTTTTCATGCACATCTCATAACGTCCCCAATATCACTGTGCCTTCGCGCACCTCTCATGCATTCCCGTATGTCACCCTGTTTTCGCGCACCTCCCATACCTTCCCCGATATCACTCTGCTTTCGTGCTCCTCTCATACCTTCCCGTATATTGCTGTGTTTTCACGCACCTCTCTTAACTTCTCCCATATCGCTGTGTTTTTGCACACCTCTCATACCTTCCCGTATATCGCTGTGTTTTCTGGCACCTCACATGGCTTCCCCAATATCGCCGTGTATTCATGCACATCTCATACCGTCCCCTATATCGCTGTGTTTTCGCGCACCTCCCATAGCTTCACCTTGATCTCTGTGTTATTGCTCACCTCTCATAGCTTACCCTATATCGCCGTGTTTTCGCGCATCTCGCATGTCTTCACGTATATCGCTATGTTTTCGCTCCTATCATTACTTCCCCTATATCGCTGTGTTTTCTCGCACCTCTGATACATTCTCCTGTATTGCCATGTTTTCGCGCACCTCTTACAATTTCCCCTATATCGCCGTGTTCTCGCACACCTCTCATAACTTCCCCTATATCACTGTGTTTACGCGCACGTCCCATTGCGTCCCCTATATCGCTGTGTTTTCGCGCAGCTCTCATAGCTTCCCCTATATCGCCCTGTTTTCGTGCACATCCCATAGCTTCCACTATATTGCCCTGTTTTCGCGCACCTCTCATGTATTCCACTACATCGCTGTTTTTTCTGGCACCTCTGATGCATTCCCCTGTAACGCCAAGTTTTCGCGCACCTCTCATACTTTCTCCTATATCGCCGTGTTTACACGCACCTCTCATAACTGCCCCTATATCGCTGTGTTTTTATGCACCTCTCATACCTTCCCCTATATCGCTGTGTTTTCGCACACCTCTCATAACTTCTCCTATATCACTGTGCTTTTGTGCACCTCTCATACCTTCCCTAATATCACTGCATTTTCATGCACATCTCATCACGTCCCCTATATCGCTGTGTATTCACGCACCTCCCATAACATCCCCTATATCGCTGTGCCTTGCGCACCTCTCATAACTTCGCCTATATCGCTGTCTTTTCGCGCACATCCCATAGATTCACCTTTATCGCTGTGTTATTGCTCACCTCTCATAGCTTCCCCTGTATCGCCGTTTTTCCTCACCTCTCATAGCTTCCCCTATATCACCATGTTTTCACGCACCTCTCATGTCTTCACCTAGATCGCTATGTTTTCAATCCTCTCAATACTTCCCCTATATCGCTGTGTTTTCTCGCACATCTGATACATTCTCCCGTATCGCCGTGTTTTCGCACACCTGTCATAATTGCCCCTATATCGCCGTGTTCTCGCACACCTCTCATAACTTCCCCCATATCACTGTGTTTTCGCGCACGTCCCATTGTGTCCCCTATATCACTGTGTTTTCTCGCACCTCTGATGCATTCCCCTGTATCACCGTGTTTTCGGGCACATCCCATAGCTTCCACTATATTGCCCTGTTTTTGTGCACCTCTCATGTCTTCTCCTATATCACTGTGTTTTCGCGCACCTCCCATAGCATCCCCTATATAGCAGTGCCTTCGCGCACCTCCCTTGCCTTCCCCTATATCGCCCTGATTTCACGCACTTCCCATACATTCCCCTATATCGCTGTGTTTTCCCACCATGCACCTCTCATACCTCCCCCTATATCGCTGTGTTTTCACGCACCTCTCATAACTTCTCCTATATCGCTGTAATTTTGTGCACATCTCATGGCTTCCCCAATATCGCCGTGTTTTCATACACATCTCATACCGTCACCTATATCATTGTGTTTTCGCGCACCTCCCATAGCATCCCCTATATCGCTGTGTCTTCGTGTACCTCTCATACCTTCCCCTACATCGCCCTGTTTTCGCACTCCTCCTATAATTTCCCCTATATCGCTGTGTTTTCGCGCACCTCCCATAGCATCCCCTATATCGCTGTGTCTTCGTGCACCTCTCATACCTTCCCCTATATCGCCCTGTTTTCGCGCTCCTCCTATAATTTCCCCTATATCGCTGTGTTTTCACGCACCTCTCATGGCTTCCCCAATATCGCCATGTATTCGTGCTCGCCTCATACCTTCCCCTATATCACTGTGTTTTCGCGCAAGTCCCATAGCGTCCCCTATATCGCTGCGTTTTCTCGCACCTCTGATGCATTCCCCTGTATCTCCGTGTTGTCGCGCACATCCCATAGCTTCCACTATGTTGCCCTGTTTTTGCACACCTCTCATTTCTTCCCCTATTTCACTGTGTTTTCGCGCACCTCCCATAGAATCCCCTATATTGCTGTGCCTTCGCGCACCTCTCATACCTTCCCCTATATCGCTGTGTTTTCGTGCACCTCTCATACCTCCCCCTATATCGCTGTGTTTTCACGCACCTCTCATAACTTCTCCTATATCGTTGTATTTTTGTGTACCTCTCATGGCTTCCCCAATATCGCCGTGTTTTCGTGCACATCTCTCAACGTCCCCTATATCGCTGGGTTTTCACGCACCTCTCATAACATCCACTATATCGCCCTGCTTTCAAGTACCTCCCATACCTTCCCCTATATCGCTGTGTTTTCGTGTACCTCTCATACCTCCCCCTATATCGCTGTGTTTTCACACACCTCCCATAGCATCCCCTATATCGCTGTGCCTTGCGCACCTCTCATAGCTTCCCCTATATCGCTGTCTTTTCGCGCACATCCCATAGCTTCACCTTTATTGCTGTGTTATTGCTCACCTCTCATAGATTCCCCTATATCGCCGTGTTTTCGCGCACCTCTCATGTCTTCACCAAGATCGCAGTTTTCGCTCTTCTCATTAATTCCCCTATATCGCTGTGTTTTCTCGCACATCTGATATATTGTCCTGTATCGCCGTGTTTTCGCGCACCTCTCATAATGTCGCCTATATCGCCGTGTTCTCGCACACCTCTCATACCGTCCCCTATACCACTGTGTTTTCGCGCACGTCCCATATCTTCCACTATATTGCCCTGTTTTTGCGCACCTCCCATGTCTTCCCCTACATCGCTGTGTTTTCTCACACCTCTGATGCATTCCCCTATAACGCCAAGTTTTCGCGCACCTCTCCTACTTTCCTCTATATCGCTGTGTTCTCGCGCAGCTCTCATACCTTCCCCTATATCGCCCTGTTTTCGCGCACATCCCATACCTTCCACTATATTGCCCTGTTTTCGCGCACCTCTCATGTCTTCCACTACATCGCTATGTTCTCTGGCACCTCTGATGCATTCCCCTGTAATGCCAAGTTTTCGCGCACCTCTCATACTTTACCCTATATCACTGTGTTTTTCCGCACCTCCCATAGCATCCCCTATATCGCTGTGCCTTCGTGCACCTCTCATACCTAGCCCTATATCGCTGTCTTTTCGCGCACATCCCATAGATTCACCTTTATCGCTGTGTTATTGCTCACCTCTCATAGCTTCCCCTGTATCGCCGTATTTTTGCTCACCTCTCATAGCTTCCCCTATATCGCCATGTTTTCGCGCACCTCTCATGTCTTCACCTAGATCGCTGTTTTCGATCCTCTCAATACTTGCCCTATATCGCCGTGTTCTCGCACACCTCTCATAACTTCCTCCATATCACTGCATTTTCGCGCACGTCCCATTGCGTCCCCTATATCGCTGTGTTTTCGCGCACCTCTCATAGCTTCCCCTATATCACCATGTTTTCGCGCACCTCTCATGTCTTCACCTAGATCGTTAAGTTTTCGATCCTCTCAATACTTCCCCTATATTGCTGTGTTTTCTCGCACGTCTGATACATTCTCCCGTATCGCCGTGTTTTCGCACACCTCTCATAACTTCCTCCATATCACTGCATTTTCGCGCACTTCTCATAGCTTCCCCTATATCGCCCTGTTTTCGTGCACATCCCATACCTTCCACTCTATTGTCCTGTTTTCGCACACCTCTCATGTATTCCACTACGTCGCTGTGTTTTCTGGCACCTCTGATGCATTCCCCTGTAACGCCAAGTTTTCGCGCACCTCTCATACTTTCCCCTATATCGCCGTGTTTACGCGCACCTCTCATACCTGCCCTATATCGCCATGTTTTTATGCACATCTCATACCGTCTCCTATATTGCTGTGTTTTTGCGCACCTCCCATAGCATCCCCTATATCACTGTGCCTTCGTGCTCCTCTCATACGTTCCCCTATATCGCCCTATTTTCGCGCACCTCCTATACCTTCCCTTATATCACTGCGTTTTCGTGCACCTTTCATACCTTCCCCTATATCGCTGTGTTTTTGTGCACCTCTCATATCTTCCCTAATATCATTGCGTTTTCATGCACATCTCATCACATCCCCTATATCGCTGTGTACTCACGCACCTCCCATAGCTCATAACGTCCCCAATATCGCTGTGTATTTGCGCCCTCCCATACCATCCCCTATATCACTGTGCCTTCGCGCACCTCTCATGCATTCCCGTATGTCGCCCTGTTTTCGCGCGCCTCCCATACCTTCCCCGATATCACTCTGTTTTCGTGCTCCTCTCATACCTTCCCCTATATTGCTGTGTTTTCACGCACCTCTCTTAACTTCTCCTATATCGCTGTGTTTTTGCACACCTCTCATACCTTCCCGTATATCGCTGTGTTTTCTCGCAACTCTGATGCATTCCCCTGTATCACCGTGTTTTCGGGCACATCCCATAGCTTCCACTATATTGCCCTGTTTTTGTGCACCTCTCATGTCTTCTCCTATATCACTGTGTTTTCGCGCACCTCCCATAGCATCCCCTATATAGCAGTGCATTCGCGCACCTTTCTTGCCTTCCCCTATATCGCCCTGATTTCACGCACTTCCCATACATTCCCCTATATCGCTGTGTTTTCATGCACCTCCCATAGCATCCCCTATATTGCTGTGTCTTCGCGCACCTCTCTTACCTTCCCCTATATAGCCCTGTTTTCGCGCACCTCCCATACATTCCCCTATATCGCTGTGTTTTCGTGCACCTCTCATACCTCCCCCTATATCGCTGTGTTTTCACGCACCTCTGATACATTCCCCTGTATCGCCGTGTTTCGTGCACATCCCATAGGTTCCACTATATCCCCCTGTATTTGTGCACCTCTCATGTCTTCCCCTATATCACGGTGTTTTTGCGCACCTCTCATAGCATCCCCTATATCGCTGTCCTTCGCGCACATCTCATAATTTCCCCTATATCGCCCTGTTTTCACGCACCTCCCATACCCTCCCCAATATCGTTGTGTTTTCGTGCACCTCTCATACCTTCCCTTATATCGCTGTGTTTTCATGCACCTCTCATACCTTCCCTTATATCGCTGTATTTTCATGCACCTCTCATAACTTCTCCTGATTCGCTGTATTTTTGCACAGTTCTTATACCTTCCCCTATATTGCCGTGTTTTCATGCACATCTCATAACATCCCCTATATCGCTGTGTATTCGCGCACCTCCCATAGCATCCCTTATATTGCTGTGCTTTCGCGCACCTCTCATACCTTCCCCGATATCGCCCTG